>NW_026111518.1:424631-499631 GCF_024679095.1 Eriocheir sinensis
GTACTCAAAAAACTCCGAGCGCGGGAGGGGCACCAAAGTATCGTAAACAACCAACCAGTAGAGACCGCCCATCATACACCAACGCCCCCAACAGAAAACACACGCAGACACCAGACTACTGTGCCTCGAAGCGTTGAAGTCAAGAAGGACATTTCTGTCATATACACCAACGCGCGGAGCTTAATACCCAAACGGGATGAGTTACTTGCCTACGTTGACGTAGAAAGTCCGGACGTGATTGCCATCACCGAAACGTGGGCCACCTCTGACCACCTAATGACCGACTTCTCAATTCCGGGATACGAGAGCTTCTACAAAAACAGACTTCACAAGAAAGGAGGAGGTGTTATCTGTTACGTCAAGAACAAATACCCTGCCGTGGAAATAACCAAAGAAGACTCAGAGAAATATGTCACTGTATATGATGAACTGGAGACTAGCAGGCACAAAAAAATAACGATTGGAACTGTTTACAGACCTCCAAAGCAACAAGCAGCGGACGACGAAGCGCTGTACGAGGAAATTCACACCGTAACACAAAACAAACAGTCAGTCATTATCGGGGACTTTAACTGTTCCAACATTGACTGGACCACGATGACTGGAGATCGGGAGGGTAACAGATTGCTCGAAATGTTAGAGGACACTTTTCTTACTCAGATTGTTACCCAACCGACAAGGGAAAACTACTTATTAGACCTAGTACTCGTGAGTGATTCAGATCTCACATGTGAATGTCAAGTCGGCGAAAAACTGGATGGTTGCGACCATCACCTAATTCGCCTAAAGATCAGAACAGACCATGAACTCACCGAAAACGCGTCCAAGGTTCCAGACTACAAAAAAGCCAATTTTAACTTCGCTCGTGAGCTGCTAACCCAGACATCTTGGAAACCCATGAGCCTCACTCCGGTGGACGGCGCGTGGAACGGCTTTAAGAATAAACTCCTGGAGGTAGAGAGAACGACTGTTCCCATGAAGACAAGGAGAACAACTAATGCCACAAGCACACCATGGATGACTACCCAAGTTCGAAGGGCGATTAATTTGAAGAAGAGAAAATACAACTTGCTAAAGGAAAACAGCACTGACGAGGCACGCGAACAGTACCATCAAACCCTTAGAGCTTGCAGAACACTCATTCGCCAGCGTAAACGCGACTATGAAAAACAAATTGCACGCGAAGCAAAGTCCAACCCGAAAAAGTTCTTCACGTATATAAGAACCAAAAAGAAGACAAAAAGCAATATCAGTCCCCTAAAAGATGAAAGTGACGTACTAACACAGGACAGTAGACAAATGGTCGAAATCCTAGACAGGAACTTCGCGTTTGTGTTCACGGTCGAGAATACCCAGTCCGTACCCGAGAGCCCTTCCCCACCGATGGGAGTCACTCCCCTAGAAATTGGCACAATCGACGAACGGGATGTGAAAAACTACCTAGACAAACTCGAGACAAACAAGTCTACCGGACCCGACGACTTGTCACCCAGGCTGCTCAAGGAATCAAGCAGCAAATCCTCAAGCCACTCACCGCCATCTACAATCTGTCACTACAACAAAACAAAGTCCCAAAAGACTGGAAACAAGCGAACGTAGCACCGATCTACAAAAAGGGAGACAAAAGTGTGGCCCTAAACTACAGACCAATCAGCTTGACCTCAGTGGCGGGAAAAATCCTCGAGAAGATCATCAGAGACAAACTCGTTAGGTTCCTTGAAGACAACAACATCATTTCCGATGCTCAGCACGGTTTCAGGAACAAGCGCTCATGCCTAACCAATTTATTGGACTTCTTCCAAGGTATCTATGAAAACTGGGATAATCATATCCCCAGTGATTTTATATATCTAGACTTTCAGAAAGCCTTTGACAAAGTGCCACATGAAAGACTCCTCAAGAAACTTAAGTCGGCGGGATTAGGCGAAGATCTGACAGCGTGGATCAAAGACTGGCTCACTGAAAGAAAACAACGAGTTGTACTCAACGGACAGGCCTCCGAGTGACTCCCGGTCACAAGTGGAGTGCCACAGGGGTCAGTGCTGGGACCCATACTTTTCATCATATATATCAACGACCTAGAACTAGGATTAAAATCCAATCTTTCAAAATTTGCCGACGACACAAAGGTGGGTGGGAAGGCCCTCACGACGGCAGACTGCGAAATTATCCAGAGAGACCTGGACCAGATCACTCGTTGGTCAGAAAAATGGCAGATGTCCTTCAACACTACCAAATGTAAAGTAATGCATATCGGATCCAGAAACAGCAACCACATATACCACATGGGTGGCGAACCACTACATGTTGTGCAAGAGGAAAGATACCTCGGGGTCACCATCAGCAGTGACTTGAAACAAACAAAACACTGCAACTCCGCCTGAAAGAAAGCCAATTCAATGCTTGGGTTCATATCGAGGAACTTCGAATACAAGACGCCGGGAGTTATGTTATCCTTGTATAATTCGCTGGTAAGGCCCCACCTGGAATACGCCGTGCAATTCTGGTCTCCTAATTACAGGAGAGACATTGAATTACTTGAGAGAGTACAGCGCCGCGCCACGAAGATGATACCATCACTAAGGACGAAACCCTATGAAGAACGACTCGAGCGACTCAACCTCTTCATGTTGGAAAAGAGACGACTGCGGGGAGATATGATACAAGTCTTTAAGTACCTGAACAAGCTCAGTAACGTTGATCACTCCAAACTCTTCACGCTACAAACTAACCTGAGAACAAGAAACAACGGAAAAACAATTCAAGCAAAGCGATGCAATACCGACATCGGCAGGAGTTATTTCTCGAATAGAGTTGTTCGCCACTGGAACAGCCTTCCTGCAGAAGTGGTTAGCGCAGAGACCACCAACTCCTTCAAGAAACGCATTGATCGCCACTTTACTGCAACGGGAGTGAACTGAACGTTCCCAAGAGTAGGTACACAAGTGCTTTAATCCTTCCCTGCAAGCCACTCCTATGGCAAACGGATCGATTAAATCACTGAACGCAGGCAGCCTAGTTATGAGCCAACAGGCTTTCTGCTGCCTGCTAGTCCATGTTTCCATGTTTCTTCCTTTTCCGTCTCCTCCTCCTCCTCCTCCTCCATGACCACCATCCCAACACTGCACGGGTCCTGATGCCCAAACATTTGCAAGTCGTTTCCATAATGGTCTCCTCGCCTCACTGACGACCCTCCCTGCGCCACGCCCTCCAGGACCCTCCACGACCAAAGTCACCCTTCAAACGACCAACTGAAGACCGGACGACGACAATAAAATCACAGCTGTCCATCAACCAGCCCCAATGATACAAATAGGAGCCTGTTTGGTAACGATGGCCTTCATCTAAATTGTGTGGGCAAGGCGAGGCTACGCAGAGTTTTAGATGAGGAAATATCGAAAGAGCTAAGACAGGTGCAGCAACGAGGTGAGGTAGCTTTCAGCTTAGCCGGGAGGAAACCAAACCCTGATTGTGAGGTCAGGCCGCAGGTGTACAGTACTGAGCAGGATGTCAGGTCACCAGACCCACAGGTGAGGGGTACTGAGGTAGCAGTGAGGTCAACAGCCACGCAGGTGGTTGGTGAGGTAGGGGTAATTGAGGACAGTCAGGTCTGAAGCGCTATTCCAGTGAAACGCCAGTCACTTAGATAGATTTGATAGATGGCGCACACTCGACGAATAAATTAAACATCTTTTATGTAAATGCCCGCAGCATCATTCAGAAGCGTAGCCACTTGATAATACATGCAATTACTGAATAACCCGACTTCATTTTGATCACGGAAACATGGCTGAATATGCGCGATAAATATCACTCAGGTGAAGTAGCTATTAATGGTCACAATGCGTTTGCTAAGTGTCGTTTACACAAAAAAGGAGGAGGTGTAATAGTATATGCGGAAAATAATTTAGAAGTCATTCAGATAAACATAGCCGAAACAGAGGCTTAAGATTCATTGTACGTACAAGTAACGATCAATAATGAAACGGATGTTCTGGGCTTAGTTTACCGACCTCCTAAATCAAATGAAGATATTGGTGGAAATCTCTACGCAGAGATAAATAGTCATCAGAAATAAAAATGCAATAATATGAGTAGTAACAAATGTACGGAAGTGGGGGTTGCCCCTCTGCGGGGGGGACTGGAAGTGGGGGTTGGGGGGGTCAGCGGCCAGCGGGGGGGTTACGGAAGAGGGGGTATCTGGACCCCCCCCCTCCCTAACCCCCCCCCCCACACCCATCTCTTTTACCTTTTCACCTCCCCCCCCCTCACCCCCTCTCGGACTAGCGTACGGAAGCGAGAGGGTGACGGGAGTAGGGGGGCCCAGCAGGGAGGGGGGGGGGGGGTGACGGGAGAAGGGGTACTTGAAGGGTTAAGATAAGATCTTGGACCCTCGAATGACCACGAGATTATAATCACGGAAAAGGTTAAGGACATTAGGTTAATGACCAGGCTGGAATATGAATTTATTCTCTAATGCAAGTCCGAAAATAAAATAAAAAATCGCCATTGAACGTAAGACTCGATAAATTATTTAAGTTTTTGCTGGATGCATTGTATCATTATCTTCTTATTTCTCATTTCTCAACTTGTTTCTTCTTATTTCTTTCCTCAACTTATATATATATATATATATATATATATATATATATATATATATATATATATATATATATATATATATATATATATATATATATATATATATATATATATATATATATTTTTTTTTACTCCGGTTATTTGGTGCCATCTAACCCTAAACACTGCAGCACCAAGTCTTTTTTTTTTCTGATTTTGCATTAATTAATGTCTTATATCTCATTTCTTAACTTCTTTCTTCTTATTTCTTTTCTCAACTTGCATTTCTTTATATTTTCTGCCTGCTCTTCGATGTCATATGACCTTAGACGTTGCCGCATCGAGTTTACCTTTTTCCGTGAAAAAGGGATCATGTGTGTGTGTGTGTGTGTGTGTGTGTGTGTGTGTGTGTGTGTGTGTGTGTGTGTGTGTGTGTGTGTGTGTGTGTGTGTGTGTGTGTGTGTGTTCCATTCCCCTCTGACTCTTGAGAAATCTGCGGCTAGCTCGAAATTTTGTGGGCCATCTTTTTTAGCCGATTATATGCTCCGAAGCGGAATTTAGTGAGGATTCTTATGGTATCTTCAAATTCCTCATACGTCTATTAGTTCCCGAGTTACACCGAGAAAACTGATTTTTTTTTCTCTCGTCAGAGTAGCCTAACAAATAAAAATCACTCAAAGCTCCTCATCTACGTTCCTTAGAAATATTGTCATATGTTACTATTAAACTTATCCCAACAACTGCAAATTTGACGCACTTTCATTTTTTTTTCTGATTTTCCATTAATTAATGTCTTATATCTCATTTCTTAACTTCTTTCTTCTTATTTCTTTTCTCAACTTGCATTTCTTTATATTTTCTGCCTGCTCTTCGGTGTCATATGACCTTAGACGTTGCCGCATCGAGTTTACCTTTTAGTGAGGATTCTTATGGTATCTTCAAATTCCTCATACGTCTATTAGTCCCCGAGTTACACCGAGAAAACTGTATTTTTTTTCTCTCGTCAGAGTGGCCGAGCAAATAAAAATCACTCAAAGCTCCTCATCTACGTTCCTAAGATAGATTGACATATGTTACTATTAAGAAACTTATCCCAACAGCTGCAAATTTGACGCACTTTCATCGAAAACTTAATTTTTAATCATTTTTTATTTACTTTTATGGCGCGTTTCGCGTCATCGTCCGCCAGAACCTTTTACCCTTGATGACACGAAATGCGTCATCGTGCGCGAAAGGGTTAAATAAGTCAGATTTATCTCAAATTCACTGTCTGGGCAGACAAATATTCGGAAAAGAGAAGACAAACCAGTTTGTAGATATATATATATATAAATATGCTGTATATTCACGTTCTTATGGATATCTTCTTGTTGATTTGGGTATAAATACTCCTGACTCCTTACAGTTTCGCTCAACTCTCCCTTCCATCATACCTTTCTCCTCCCTCCTCTCTCTCCCCCCCTCCCTCCCTCCCTCCCTTCCTTCCTTCCTCGTGTTATTAAATAAGTCAGATATATCTCAAATTCACTGTCTGGGCAGACAAATATTCGGAAAAGAGAAGGCAAACCAGTTTGTAGATATATATATAAATATGCTGTATATTCACGTCCTTATGGATATCTTCTTGTTGATTTGGGTATAAATACTCCTGAATCCCTACAGTTTCGCTCAAACATTGTTGGAGAGCCTCCCAGGTGAACGCGTATTCCAATGGTGAACTCCAGGAAAAAGGAATTCTTACACGTTCTATACTCCCAGCATAACGAACCCTATGGTTTAAGCTCTCAGCTACTTCTGATCTTACTCTCTTAAGCCTTTGCAGCTGCTTTTTTAAACCCTCGAAGTCCGCCTTCCTGAAGTCAGGTATTAAGTGTTGTTTCTGCTGACTCTATCCTCCCATTTAATATTAAATATAATTTCCTTATGATCACTGTTACCTAATGAACCCCCAACCTCAATGTTGCTTATTATGTCATCTTTATTAGTTAACAACAAATCCAAAATATTTTCTTCCCTCGTTGGTGTTCTAATTAACTGCTTAAGGAAACTATCCTGCGGGAAATGAAAAAGAACCATGCAGCATGGAAAAACTGCATGGAAATTTGTGTGCCTGTGAGAACAAGACAACGCTTGCTGAGCACCCAATGATGATCACAAGACTAAGATTCCCACCTGCGGGATATACTGTGAAATTTATTAATAATGCTAAAGCATATGAGCCATCTTATTTAGCATTCTATATCTTTGAGAGTATTCTCGTAAAGCCTTCTTCGAATGGGTGTAAAGAGACATCACTTTGCCATAGTGTATGCTTACATTATAGTGAATAGAAACGGAGAAACAGTAGAAAGCGGATCCTATTGTGGAAGTAATGCTGTAAACCATTTTAGCTGAACCCACACTGTTTTGTATATAGAACGAACTTACATTAGCTGAACTCACACTGTTTTGTATATAGAACGAACTTACATTAGCTGAACTCACACTGTTTTGTATATAGAACGAACTTACATTAGCTGAACTCACACTGTTTTGTATATAGAACGAACTTACATTAGCTGAACTCACACTGTTTTGTATATAGAACGGACTTACATTAGCTGAACTCACACTGTTTTGTATATAGAACGAACTTACATTAGCTGAGCTCACACTGTGTTGTATATAGAACGAACTTACATTAGCTGAACTCACACTGTTTTGTATATAGAACGGACTTACATTAGCTGAACTCACACTGTTTTGTATATAGAACGAACGTACATTAGCTGAACTCACACTGTTTTGTATATAGAACGAACTTACATTAGCTGAACTCACACTGTTTTGTATATAGAACGAACTTACATTAGCTGAACTCACACTGTTTTGTATATAGAACGAACTTACATTAGCTGAACTCACACTGTTTTGTACATAGAACGATCTTACATTAGCTGAACTCACACTGTTTTGTATATAGAACGGACTTACATTAGCTGAACTCACACTGTTTTGTATATAGAACGAACTTACATTAGCTGAACTCACACTGTTTTGTATATAGAACGAACTTACATTAGCTGAACTCACACTGTTTTGTATATAGAACGAACTTACATTAGCTGAACTCACACTGTTTTGTATATAGAACGAACTTATATTAGCTGAACTCACACTGTTTTGTCCATTACGCACTGTGAATCCCTGATAGCCAAAGGTAAATGTTTGCTTCTGGAATAGGACGTCTTTGTATCGCTGATGAGCAATTTTTTTTCTTTATGAGCTTTGGAACGCTCTTAGCTGAACTCAACCGGTCACCGTCTGCCAAGAGGATGGAGTAGCATTTTGGTCTTACACCTACAAATTCTGAGATGATTCTTTCCCTCACTTCAGACTTGAGAAATCCGAGCTTGCCTTTGTTGTCTGTGTTGTACAAGGAATGTGAGGAGCTAAAGTTACTTGTGCCTATATAGCTTTTAAAGGGTTCCTGCGAGTACTCTGTTAATAGATCAGGAGTTTCAGTTTCTGTTATTAAGGAATCAGTGTCACAATACACTAGTTTCGCCCGATCCCCGTAATGAGCCTTCATGATACTGTAAAAGAAATCATATAGTCGCAGCTTGGACAGCTCTAGGACGTAGTAGCCAATGTAGTTTGGATGATTCGCCTGTGAATATTTCTTATGGCGAACTACAACTACATGACCATCATTGAGGGGTACAACGCGTTTAAAGTAAGGACTTCGGGCCAGCTTCAAAAACTTTTCGCGGTTGGTGACAATATCTATGTCTTCACTATATTTGGCCGCGTTCATCAGGAATCGACCAAAAATGCTGTTTGAAATACACTTGATTGCAGTTTTCTTGATAGGGCAAGTAGCACTTTTGCGGGCTTCTATGTTATCCTGAATGAAGTCCACAAGAAAGTGCTTTTGCTTAAACATATAAATAGCATGCACTTTTTAACAACCCGGCCTAGTTGAATAAGCAGTTTAAGGAGGGACAGAGCAAACAGCATTTTCTCCTGAGCAACATGTGTTCCAATCTGTTTTATGTTCTTACACGGTACTGGACGGTTTTCTTCTTCATACCATTCGTGTGCGGCTGACGATATATCTCTATTGATGATACTGTGTCTTCTGATGGTCAGTGGGAGGTCATCCGTTTTCTCAATGACTTCACGTGAGACAGCCTCAGTATCGCGCAGAATGAGGTATCCAAAATCGCCATCGGTTGCTTGATTGAGCTAGCCCCCCTCCCGCTCAAAAACCAGTGCATTTCTGTCTCATCTAGTTTTCTCATATCTCCACATGGTAACTTATCTTGCATTACAGTGGGATAAAGACTGTTGAAGTCAAGATATGAAAGGAAAGTGTTTCTATCATGTTTTGGATTAAACTGAGGGTTCGTGTAGATGTTATTGGTGCGTACAAAACGACGCACAACACTTGTGTAGCCCCCACGCACATTTGTTTGAATGCAATGATATATGTGTGGGCTACTAAGCATCTCTAATTCCTGCTGTGTTTTTAACAGAAAAGAGTCATAGGCAAATCCTGGCAGGCTAACATAATTTACAATATTCAACCTCCACTGAGTTTTCAAAATACCTCTCCACTCTAGGAAGGCATCACATAGAAGGCCAACATCCACTTTTACATATAGCAACAAATAGTCCATCAGGCTCTGACACCCAGCTACTTTCCAAACATTCTGAGCATGTTTATAATCACTTTCGGAAAGTTCTGCTTCTTGAAGCGAACTGAAAAAATCTTCGCGGGATGGAAGACGTGTCTCAGAAAGTCGTTCCATCGAATCCATATAGTCATAACAAAAAACCTGCTTTCCCTTGATCAATAATGGTAACGCAGGTGCTGGCACATCTTTCAACATCTGTTGTGTGCATATGGGTTCGTTCCCATTGCTGATGAATTGGTTCGCTAAAGCCGCGAGTGAACCAGACATAAAGACATACGCGTCAATAAATCTCAAGTCATTTATGATGACTTCATGGTATTTGTGAACTGAACGTTTTGGTCTTAGTTTGATTTTCAAAGTCAGGTTGCGTTAATTCACGCGGGATTAACGTCAGGTAGTAATCCGCATTATGTGCAATGAGAGTGCGCTGCAATTTGTGATTTTTTTCATTTGAAGGTTGCATCTATTACAATAAGCTTCAATGTATTTGTTTCCTGATTTTTCATGGTCATGATGTTTTACTCCTTTACCTTTTAAAACCCGTATTTACAGAGAAGACAGTGAATTTGTTGATTGTGACGTGCCGTATCTTCATCGGTCATATTGATTTTATTGTAGCCTTTAGAAAATTTTAACTTCTTCCAGGAGTGTGGGTTCAGCTAATGTAAGTTCGTTCTATATTCAAAACAGTGTGAGTTCAGCTAATGTAAGTTCGTTCTATATTCAAAACAGTGTGAGTTCAGCTAATGTAAGTTCGTTCTTTATACAAAACAGTGTGAGTTCAGCTAATGTAAGTTCGTTCTATAATCAAAACAGTGTGAGTTCAGCTAATGTAAGTTCGTTCTATATACAAAACAGTGCGGATTCAGCTAATGTAAGTTCGTTCTATATTCAAAACAGTGTGAGTTCAGCTAATGTAAGTTCGTTCTATATGCAAAAAAGTGTGAGTTCAGCTAATGTAAGACCGTTCTATATACAAAACAGTGTGAGTTCAACTAATGTAAGTTCGTTCTATATACAAAACAGTGTGAGTTCAGCTAATGTAAGTTCGTTCTATATACAAAACAGTGTGAGTTCAGCTAATGTAAGTTCGTTCTATATACAAAACAGTGTGAGTTCAGCTAATATAAGTTCGTTCTATATACAAAACAGTGTGAGTTCAGCTAATGTAAGTTCGTTCTATATACAAAACAGTGTGAGTTCAGCTAATGTAAGTTCGTTCTATATACAAAACAGTGTGAGTTCAGCTAATGTAAGTTCGTTCTATATACAAAACAGTGTGAGTTCAGCTAATGTAAGTCCGTTCTATATACAAAACAGTGTGAGTTCAGCTAATGTAAGATCGTTCTATATACAAAACAGTGTGAGTTCAGCTAATGTAAGTTCGTTCTATATACAAAACAGTGTGAGTTCAGCTAATGTAAGTCCGTTCTATATACAAAACAGTGTGAGTTCAGCTAATGTAAGTTCGTTTTATATACAAAACAGTGTGAGTTCAGCTAATGTAAGTTCGTTCTATATACAAAACAGTGTGAGTTCAGCTAATGTAAGTTCGTTCTATATACAAAACAGTGTGAGTTCAGCTAATGTAAGTTCGTTCTATATACAAAACTGTGTGGGTTCAGCTAAAATGGTTTGCAGCATTACTTCCACAATAGGATCCGCTTTCTACTGTTTCTCCGTTTCTATTCACTATAATGTAAGCATACGCTATGGCAAAGTGATGTCTCTTTACACCCATTCGAAGAAGGCTTTACGAGAATACTCTCAAAGATATAGAATGCTAAATAAGATGGCTCATATGCTTTAGCATTATTAATAAATTTCACAGTATATCCCGCAGGTGGGAATCTTAGTCTTGTGATCATCATTGGGTGCTCAGCAAGCGTTGTCTTGTTCTCACAGGCACACAAATTTCCATGCAGTTTTTCCATGCTGCATGGTTCTTTTCATTTCCGCCGCAGGATAGTTTCTAAGCAGTTAATTAGAACACCAACGAGGGAAGAAAATATTTTGGATTTGTTGTTAACTAATAAAGAGGACATAATAAGCAACATTGAGGTTGGGGGTTCATTAGGTAACAGTGATCATAAGGAAATTATATTTAATATTAAATGGGAGGATAGAGTCAGCAGAAACAACACTTAATACCTGACTTCAGGAAGGCGGACTTCGAGGGTTTAAAAAGCAGCTGCAAAGGCTTAAGAGAGTAAGATCAGAAGTAGCTGAGAGTTTAAACCATAGGGTTCGTTATGCTGGGAGTATAGAACGTGCAAGAATTCCTTTTTCCTGGAGTTCACCATTGGAATACGCGTTCACCTGGGAGGCTCTCCAACAATGTTTGAGCGAAACTGTAGGGATTCAGGAGTATTTATACCCAAATCAACAAGAAGATATCCATAAGGACGTGAATAGACAGCATATATATATATATATATATATATATATATATATATATATATATATATATATATATATATATATATATATATATATATATATATATACAAACTGGTTTGCCTTCTTTTCCGAATATTTGTCTGCCCAGACAGTGAATTTGAGATATATCTGACTTATTTAATAACACGAGGGAAGGAAAGGGAAGGAGGAGGGAGGAGGGGGGAGAGAGAAGAGGGAGGGAGAAAGGTATGATGGAAGGGAGAGTTGAGCGAAACTGTAGGGAGTCAGGAGTATTTATACCCAAATCAACAAGAAGATATCCATAAGAACGTGAATATACAGCATATTTATATATATATCTACAAACTGGTTTGTCTTCTCTTTTCCGAATATTTGTCTGCCCAGACAGTGAATTTGAGATAAATCTGACTTATTTAACCCTTTCGCGCGCGATGACGCATTTCGTGTCATCAAGGGTAAAAGGTTCTGGCGGACGATGACGCGAAACGCGCCATAAAAGTAAATAAAAAATGATTAAAAATTAAGTTTTCGATGAAAGTGCGTCAAATTTGCAGCTGTTGGGATAAGTTTCTTAATAGTAACATATGTCAATCTATCTTAGGAACGTAGATGAGGAGCTTTGAGTGATTTTTTTTTGCTAGGCCACTCTGACGTGAGAAAAAAAAATGCAGTTTTCTCGGTGTAACTCGGGGACTAATAGACGTATGAGGAATTTGAAGATACCATAAGAATCCTCACTAAAAGGTAAACTCGATGCGGCAACGTCTAAGGTCATATGACACCGAAGAGCAGGCAGAAAATATAAAGAAATGCAAGTTGAGAAAAGAAATAAGAAGAAAGAAGTTAAGAAATGAGAAATAAGACATTAATTAATACAAAATCAGAAAAAAAAAATGAAAGTGCGTCAAATTTGCAGTTGTTGGTATAAGTTTAATAGTAACATATGGCAATATTTCTAAGGAACGTAGATGAGGAGCTTTGAGTGATTTTTATTTGTTAGGCTACTCTGACGAGAGAAAAAAAAAATCAGTTTTCTCGGTGTAACTCGGGAACTAATAGACGTATGAGGAATTTGAAGATACCATAAGAATCCTCACTAAATTCCGCTTCGGAGCATATAATCGGCTAAAAAAGATGGCCCACAAAATTTCGAGCTAGCCGCAGATTTCTCAAGAATCAGAGGGGAATGGAACACACACACACACACACACACACACACACACACACACACACACACACACACACACACACACACACACACACACACACACATGATCCCTTTTTCACGGAAAAAGGTAAACTCGATGCGGCAACGTCTAAGGTCATATGACATCGAAGAGCAGGCAGAAAATATAAAGAAATGCAAGTTGAGAAAATAAATAAGAAGAAAGAAGTTAAGAAATGAGATATAAGACATTAATTAATGCAAAATCAGAAAAAAAAAGACTTGGTGCTGCAGTGTTTAGGGTTAGATGGCACCAAATAACCGGAGTAAAAAAAATATATATATATATATATATATATATATATATATATATATATATATCTCTATATATATATATATATATATATATATATATATATATATATATATATTTATATATATATATATATATATATATATAAGTTGAGGAAAGAAATAAGAAGAAACAAGTTGAGAAATGAGAAATAAGAAGATAATGATACAATACATCCAGCAAAAACTTAAATAATTTATCGAGTCTTACGTTCAATGGCGATTTTTTATTTTATTTTCGGACTTGCATTAGAGAGTAAATTCATATTCCAGCCTGGTCATTAACCTAATGTCCTTAACCTTTTCCGTGATTATAATCTCGTGGTCATTCGAGGGTCCAAGATCTTATCTTAACCCTTCAAGTACCCCTTCTCCCGTCACCCCCCCCCCCTCCCTGCTGGGCACCCCTACTCCCGTCACCCTCTCGCTTCCGTACGCTAGTCCGAGAGGAGGTGAGGGGAGTTGGTGAAAAGGTAAAAGAGATGGGTGGGGGTGGGGGGTGTAGGGAGGGGGGGGGGTCCAGATGCCCCCTCTTCCGTAACCCCCCCGCTGGCCGCTGACCCCCCCAACCCCCACTTCCAGTCCCCCCCGCAGAGGGGCAACCCCCACTTCCGTACATTTGTTACTACTAATATGCGGTGACTTCAATAACCCCTCCGTTAACTGGAATGCACTTTCTGGCGACAGAGAAGGCGAGAGATTAATTGACTTTGCACAAAATTAATTTCTTAATCAAACTGTTACCATGCCGACACGCGGATATAATATTCTTGATTTAATCTTCGCGACCGATAATCATCTCATAACTGCCTGTGAGGTAAGCGAGCAATTAGCAAGCAGCGACCACAACATTATAAGATGTGCTTTGAATATTGAAACAAAAGCACGAGCAAACTCACTCTTAATACCTAATTATAGTTAAGCAAATTTTACGGACCTAAAAAGAGAACTGGCTTCAGTAAATTAGAATCATTAGCTCAACAACGTCAGCGTTGAAGAAATGTATAATCGTTTTACTGTAAAATCACAGCGAGCGTAAATAAATTCATCCCACTCAAGCCACGAAGGACTGATAATCAAAAACCGTTGTAGATAAATAATTACCTGCAAAAAATTATCGTCGAAAAAAGAAAGTTGTATAAGAAATGTAAACTGACACATGATTCACAGGATCACACAAATTACATCAATGGCAAGAGAGGGTGCGAAAGAAAAATCAGAAAACAGAAACGCGAGTATGAGATGAAAATATCACTCGATGCCAAGAAAAATCCCAGGTTATTTTTTAGTTACATGATAAACAAAAAAACTGTTAAAAATAATATCGGCCCAATACTATTAAGTGGCAAAACGATTAGTGATGATAAAAGCATGGCGTCGGTCCTAAATTCAACCTCAAGTAGCGTATTTACAAAAGAGAACATGACATCGATTCCAGCACCGAAGATAATTTTTCAAGGCCCTGAAGGACATAAGCTTGCATTGACCGACATTGATATCAGCGAAGTGCGTGCGTCCCTACAGAGAATAGATCCAAATAAATCTCCGGGCCCCGATAATTTATCTCCTCGTGTGTAAAGATAATGTAGTCAACAGCTAGAATTACCAATAACATTAATATTCAACAAGTCATTAGCACAGGCCAGTGTGCCTCTCGAGTGGAAAAAGGCCAAAAATACCCCGATCTTTAAAAAAGGAGAAAAAAATTATCGTCCTATCAGCCTTACGTCTGTCTTAGTGAAACTATTCGAAAAAAATAATCAGGGATAAAATGATCACTTTCCTTGAAACAAATGAATTAATAACTGATAGTCAGCATGGATTTCGTAGTAATCGGTCTTGCCTTACGATTCTTTTAACCTTTTTCAACGATGTTTATACCTGTTGGGATGCCCGAAGCCCATATGACGTAATTTACCTAGATTTTCAGAAAGCATTTGATAAAGTTCCTCACGTTAGGCTTATCTCAAAACTGCGTTCCCACGGTATTAACGACCATCTATTTGCGTGGATTCATGACTGGCTCACCGACAGAGAACAACGTGTAGTTCTTAATGGTGAAGCATCGGATTGGCAACCCTTCACAAGTGGCGTACCTCAAGGTTCGGTCCTGGGGCCAACACTATTCATAATTTACGTGAACGACTTAGAAACTGATATCCTATCAAAAGTAGCCAAATTCGCCGACGACACAAAATTAGGAGGTATGGTAATGAACAGTCAAAGTTGCGAGAACATTCAAATATACTTAATATGACTTGCCGACAGGAGCGAAAAATGGCAAATGAGTTTTAACGTAGATAAATGTAAAGTAATGCACATAGGTGAAAAAAATCCGAACTTTAGATATCAGATTCAAGGACATGAGCTCAGCGAGGTTAAAAAAGAAAAAGATCTTGGTGTTATTATCAGTAACACTCTTAAAATAAGCGATCAATGTTCTGCAGCGAGTAAAAAAGCCAATATGATGTTGGGATTAATCTCAAGAAACTTTGATTATAAATCACCCGAACTTATGAAGAGATTATATTTAGCATTTGTAATACCACACCTAGAATACGCCGTTCAGTTCTGGTCACCGAACTATATCAAAGGTCAAGTTTTGCTAGAAAAGATACAGCGACGAGCAACCAAACAAATTTCAGCGCTCAGAAACTTGCCATATGACGAGCGTTTAAAGCGTTTATATATGTTTTTCCTAAAAAAAAAAGCGAGGGATAAGAGGGGACTTAATTGAAGTGCTGAAAATCCTTAATGGGTTCGACAACATTAAGCCAGATAGTCTATTCCAGAGAGAAACCATCACAAGAACACGCAGCAACGGTATGAATTTAACCCTAGAACGCTAACCATGGGTATGAGGTACCCATGCGAATGACGTCATTGCCATTGTGTATGGTTCCGGTGCTCTGAGGGTACCCACCTCCTCAGTAGCTTCATGTGCCCGCTTGACAGTGTAGGGGAAGGTCACGTTGTCTCGCTCTCTCTGCTCACCTTTGTTGTAGGCCTACATTCGGGTGCGGCATACCCATGGTTGGTGATACAGGGTGTTGTACATGTCCCTAGGATATTGTTTACGTACTTTTTTAGTGATCACCTGTGCAGTGGATCACAGGACCTGGGAGCCCATACAAGAAGTTTGGAAGCCATCGGATGATAATTTTTTTTATGAAATTTTTTTTTTGAAATTTTTGAACATTTTTCCTATTTTTAGTAACATTTTTCAGTACCTGATTTTCATACCAAAACAATACGTTTTTCAGTTCTTCTTAATGTTAAGTCAAGATACAAAGTTTGAAGTCCCTTCATGTAACTTTATTCCATTAAAACTTTACATTTAATTTTTTTTTTTTTTTCAAAATCGGGTATGATGTACCCATGGTTAGTAGTGGTGTGACTTTTTCTAAGGTTAGTGTTCTAGGGTTAAAGGGAAATCGATGTAACACATTGGTGCGCAGAATTTTTTTTAAATAACAGAGTCGTCGATCACTGGAATAGACTCCCACCGTCAGTAGTTAGCGCACAGAGTATCAATAGCTATAAGTCTTCTTTGGATAAGTACTTCAGGGACATAAGATTATACTGACACTTTTACGCATATTTTCAGACAGATTGCAGCAAGACCACTGCCACCGCCTTCTCCTGTCCCTCACACGCCTCCCACAACGGCGCCTGTTCCAGTACCTCGCATGTCATCACCGCCACCGCCTCCTGTCCCTCGCACGACACCCCCGCCATCTCCTCCTCCTGTCCCTCACACGCCTCCCCCGCCGCCGCCACCTCCTTTCCCTCGGACGCCACTCCCGCCACCGCCTCCTCCTGTCCCTCACACGCCACCCCAGCCACCGCCTCCTCCTGTCCCTCACACGCCTCCCCCAACGCCGCCTTTTCCAGTACCTCGCACGCCATAACCCGCCACCGCCTCCTCCTGTCCCTCGCACGCCATCACCGCCACCGCCTCCTCCTGTCCCTAGCAAGCCATCCCCGCCACCGCCTCCTCTGTCCATCGCACGCCACACCCGCCACCGCCTCCTCTGTCCCTCGCACGCCACCCCCGACACCGCCTCCTCCTGTCCCTCGCACGACACCCCCGCCACCGCCTCCTCCTGTCCCTCACACGCCACCCCCTTCCCCGCCTCCTCCTGTCCCTCGCAAGCCACCCCCGCCACCGCCTTCTTTTGTCCCTCGCACGCCACCCCCGCCACCGCCTCCTCCTGTCCCTCACACGCCACCCCCGCCACCACCTCCTCCGGTCCCACGCACGCCACCCCTGCCACCGCCTTCTTTGTCCCTCGCAAGCCACCCCCGCCACCGCCTTCTTTTGTCCCTCGCACGCCACCCCCGCCACCGCCTCCTCCTGTCCCTCACACGCCAGCCCCGACACCACCTCCTCCTGTCCCTCGCACGCCACCCCCGCCACCGCCTCCTCCTGTCCCTCACACGCCACCCCCGACACCGCCTCCTCTTGTCTCTCGCACGCCACCCCCGACACCGCCTCCTCCTGTCCCTCACACGCCTCCCCCACCACCGCCTCCTCCTGTCCCTCACACGCATCCCCCGCCACCGCCTCCTCCTGTGACTCACACGCCTCCCCCGACACCGCCTCCTCTTGTCCCTCACATGCCTCCCACGCCACCGCCTCCTCCTGTCCCTCACACGCCAACCCCGCCACCGCCTCCTCAGGTCCCTCGCAAGCCACCCCCGCCACCGCCTCCTCCTGTCCCTCACACACCTCCCCCACCACCGGCCTCCTCCTGTCCCGCACCCGCTTCCCCCGCCATCGCCTCCTCCTGTCCCTCACACGCCTCCCCCGCCATCGCCTCCTCCTGTCCCTCACACGCCATCACCGCCACCGCCTCCTCCTGACCCTCACACGCCTCCCCCGCCATCGCCTCCTCCTGTCCATCACACGACACCCCCGCCACCGCCTCCTCCTGTCCCTCGCACGCCATCCCCGCCAGCGCCTTCTCCTGTCTCTCGCACGCCACCCCCGCCACCGCCTCTTCCTGTCCCTCGCACGTCTCCCACGCCACCGCCTCCTTCTCTCCTCACACGCCTCCCCCGCCACCGCCTCCTCTTGTCTCTCGCACGACACCCCCGCCACCGCCTCCACCTGTCCTTTGCACGCAACCCCAGCCACCGCCTCCTCCTCTCTCATGCACGCCACCCACGCCACCGACTCCTCCTGTCCCTCCCCCGCCTCCCCCGCCACCGCCTCCTCCTGTCCCTCACACGCCTCCCCCGATACAGCCTCCTCCTGTCCATCGCACGCCACCTCCGCCGCAACTTCGTCCTGTCCATCGCTCGCCAGCCCCGCCGCAGCCTCCTCTTGTCTCTCGCACGCCCCCCCCGCCGCATCTTCGTCATGTCCATCGCACGCCACCCCCGCCCCCGCGTACTCCTCTCCATTGCACGCCACGCCCGCCACCGCCTCCTCCTGTCCATCGCACGCCACCCCCGCCACCGCCTCCTCCTGTCCTTTGCACGCCAACCCGGCCACCGCCTCCTCCTGTCCCTAGCATGCCACCCCTACCACCACCTCTTCCTATCTATCAAACGCCGCCACTGCCTCCAACTGTCCATCGCACGCCACCCCCACCACCACTTCATTTTTCATTCATTTTTTTCATTTTCCATTATTTTTTTTCATTTTTATTATTTTTTTTTCATTCATTTTTTTTCATTTTCATTAATTGTTTTTATTTTTCATGCACCTCATTTCACATTTTTTTCATTTTCATTCATTTTTTTTCATTTTTCATTCATTTTTCGCTCACTTTCTTTTCTTTTCTTTTTTATATTTTTCATTCATTTTTTTTCATTTTCCATTCAGTTCGTTTTTCACATTTTTTAATTTTTCATCTAGTCCATTATTCATTCACTACATTATTCTTTATTTTCAATTTTTTATACAGTTCACTTCGTTTTTCATTTTTCATTTCTTTCTCTTTAATTTTTTTGTTTATTTTACATTCATTTTTCATTTTTCATTCAGTTCACACCTGTAATCTATGCGTTCTCTTATCTGTTTACATTCATCTAGTTATCTATCTATCTGTGTAACCCTTAACAGCTTTTCTATTCATCTATCCAACTATCTATCTACCTATACACTTCTTCAGTCACGTATTTATCTGCTCATTCTACTCTTTTATCATCATTCTCATTCATTCTCATTTTACTATTCATTTTTACTATCCAAATCCCTCTCTGTATCTTTTCCCTCTCCTTCTTCACTCTTTCTACCTCATATTCCACTATCCAAATCTCGTTATTTATTTTCTCTTCATCCTCCTAGTTTATCTTTGTGCTGCCCAAATCTCTTTTTCCATCATTCTCTTAATTTTCTTCCTTTTTCTCCTACTCATTCTAACATCCAAATCTCTTATCAATCTTTTTCTTTACCTTTTTCCTTCTTTCTACTTTTCATCAACTATCTTACATATCTCTTTCTCTACTAACTTTCTCTCTACTATTTTACCTTTCCAATACCTGGTTCTTCATCTACGTACATACCTACCTTTCCACCCAATCTTCACCTTTCTTAAACAAGGGAGGAGGAGGACGCGAATCACTTTTCATTTTACTATCCAAATCTCTACAGTACACAGTACGTAGTACATACGTATATACATACGTACTCTACCATTCATTTACCTTCTTCCTTACCTACCTACGTACCTACCTTTCCTTCCACTCAGTTCTCTCCATCTTTCTTGAACGAGGGAGGAGGAAGAAGAGGAGGAGGAGGAGAAGGCAAAGGGTAGGAAGGTTCAGGCAGTAGAAATGTCCCGGGCCCAAAATAATCTTACCTCATTTTCCTATCCAAATCTCTTATCTATCTCTTATCTACGTATCTATTCACCTTCCTCCTCATCCACGCATCTTACCATCTGGCTCTCCACCTTTCTCAAACAAGGGAGGAAGAGAAACAGGAGGCAAGGAGGAGGAGGAGGTGGAGGCAAGGAGTAGGAAGGGAAGGGTTAGTAGGAGGAATTTCTCACCCTCAACATAATCAGACTTCATTCTACATTCCAAATCTCTTACCTGCCTCTCTCTTTACCCTCTTCCTTGCTTCCTCATCTACGCACCTACCTTTTCACCCAATCTTCTCCTCCTTTCTTAAGCGAGGAAGGAAGAGGAAGAGGAGGAGGAGGAGGAGGTGGAGGCAAAGGAGTAAAAAGGGAGGGGTTAGAGGAATTTCCCAGCGCCACATAATCACAGCTTGTCACTCGCCACCTGTTATTGCAATTGCTTTCGTCCGGAGCCAATAAACTCATTTAAACTTGAGGTGACGTGGCGCGACCCCTCCTGGCCTGGCTTTTTCACCGTGCCAGGAGTGAGGGAGAGGGAAGGGGAGGGAGGGGAGAGAGAGAGAGGGTGAGGAGAGATAGTGGGGGAGGGTGGGGGAAGAGGGAGAGAAAATGAAAGAGGAAAAAGAGAACAAAAGAGAATGAAAGAGAACACGAGAGAACGAAAAAAAGAAAACGAAAAAGGAAAATTGAAAAAGAAAACTTAGAAAAGAAAACTGAGAAAAGAAAATTGAAAAAAACGAGAAAAGAACGAAAAAGAGAACGAGAAAAAGAACGAAAAAAGAACGAGAGAGAGAGAGAGAGAGAGAGAGAGAGAGAGAGAGAGAGAGAGAGAGAGAGAGAGAGAGAGAGAGAGAGAGAGAGCGTATAAGCAACTAGCTTTTGTAGGGGAATACTTATATAAACATTAAAGGGGAATGCAGAGATGAAGGAGGAGGAGGAATAGGAGGAGGAGGAGGAGGAGGAGGTGGAGGAGGAGGAGGAGGAGAAAACTGATGATGGTAGAAGAGAAGGATAAGAATACAAAAGGAAGGAGGAGGAAGAGGAGGAGGAGGAGGAGGAGGAGGAGGAGGAGAAGTGTTAGCGGAGAATAAGAGGAAAGGGGATGAGAAAAGGGAATAAGATGGTAAATAAATGTGATAGGAGAGAGAGAGAGAGAGAGAGAGAGAGAGAGAGAGAGAGAGAGAGAGAGAGAGAGAGAGAGAGAGAGAGAGAGAGAGAGTGTTGGTATATCTGATTTATCATTTATTTTTTACTTTTACTTTCCAATTTCTGTCTGTTTCTTCTTGTCTTCATTTATTGTGTTTTTTTCTAGTTTTTCTTCAGTTCTCTTTTCCCTTCCTCCTCCTCCTTTCTTTCCCTCTTCTCCTCTTTCTTCTGCCTCTCTTCACTCATCGTTCCTTCCTTCCTTACTTCCTTCCTTTCTTACTTACTTCCTTTATTCCTTACATCCTTCCTTCCTTCCTTCCTTTCTTCCTTCCTTCCTTCCTTCCTTCCTCCCTTCCTTCCTTCCTTCCTTCCTTTCTTCCTTCCTTCCTTCCTTCCTTTCTTCCTTCCTTCCTTCCTTCCATCCTTCCTTCCTTGTTCTTCTTTTCATCTCCTCTCTTTCGTTTCCTTTCCTTTCCCTTTTCCTCTTTTATTTCGTGTCCTCTCCTTTCCTATCCTTTCTTGCCTTTCCTTTTCTTGCCTCTTTCTGGTTTTCTTTTCTTTCCTGTTTGTTTTTTTTCTCCTTATTCAGTTCGGTGCTCTTCTAAGCCTCCTCAGCCCTTGGTAATATAGGAAAGTGTTTAATAGATGATCCACAGGTAATGGGAAGTCTGGTGTATGTCCAATTAAAACGTGTAGAGATTGTGAGCTGAAGCTATAAGTGCTCCTGGCCCCGGTGCACATCTCCGTCTCCTCAGCTCTTGGTAATAGAGGAAGGTGTTTAAATGATGATCCACAGGTAATGGGAACTCAGGTACATTTCCAATTAAGGTGTTAAGAGGGTGGGACTTACTCTACAGATGCGCGTGGCCTCAATGCTCATCTCCGTCACGTCAGCCCATGGTAATATAGGAAGATGTTAACAGATGATCCACAGGTAATGGGAACTCAAGTAGATGTCCAATTAAGGTGTTAAGAGGGTGTGGGTATAGGCTATAAGTGCGCGTTGCCTCGGTGCTCATCTCCGCCTCCTCAGCCTTTGGTAACATAGGAAAGTGTTTAATAGATGATCCACAGGTAATGGGAACTCAGGTAGATGTCTAATTAAGGTGTCTAGAGGGTGTGGACTTACTCTATAGATGCGCGTGACCTCATTGCTCATCTCCATCACGTCAGCCCTTGGTAATATAGGAAGGTGTTAACAGATAATCCACAGGTAATGAGAACTCAGGTAGATGTGTAACTAGGGTGTAAGGAGGGTGTGGGCTGAGGCTATAAGTGCGCGTTGCCTCGGTGCTCATTTCCGTCTCCTCAGTCCTTGGAAATATAGGAAGGTGTATAATAAATGATCCACAGGTAATGGGAACTCAGTTAGATGTGTAATTAGGGTGTAAAGAGGGTGTGGGTAGAGGCTATAAGTGCGCATTACCTCGGTGCTCATCTCCGCCTCCTCAGCCCTTGGTAACATAGGAAAGTGTTTAATAGATGATCCACAGGTAATGGGAACTCAGGTAGATGTGTAATTAGGGTGTAAAGAGGGTGTGGGCTGAGGCTATAAGTGCGCGTGGCCTCAGTGCTCAACTCCCGTAACATAGACAGGTGTTCCAATAGGTAATAGAAACTTAGGTGGATGCAGTTTTCTCTTGTATTGGACAAAGTTCATATACTTTATATAAATGAAAATGATTGCTCAGACCATCACCACAACACCCACCACCCTCACTACCTCCTCCTCCTCCTCCTCCCCCTCCTCCTCCTCCTCCTACTCCTCCTCCTCCTCCTCCTCCTCACCATTACGATCAGGCCTTGAGGTGTGTGGTGTGTGGAAAGGGGACGTAAGGCAGGAAGGGAGAAAGAGAACTGAAGGGAGGGAAGGAAGAAAAGGACAGGGGAGGTATTTAAGTAGGTAAGAAGGAAGGAAGGTGAAGGATGGGGAGGGAAGGGGAGGGGAGGGAGGTAGGTTGATTGGAAGGGAGGAGGGAAGGGATAGGAAGGAAAGGGAGGAGAGGAAGAGAAGAGGGAGGTATTTATGTGAGAAGAGAGGAAGGGAGGAAAAAAAGGGAAGGAAAGGAGAGGAGAGATAGGTAGCTAGGTTGGTAGGAAGGGAGGAGGGGAAGGAAGGAAGGGAAGAGAGGGTTGGAAAGGGAAGGGTGAGGAAGGGAGGGAGGTAAGAGGAAGGAAGGTAAGGGGAGGAGGAGGAGGGGAAGGAGAAGAAAAAGAAGAAGAGAAGGAAGAGGGGAGGTAGCTAGGCAGGGAGGTCACGGAAATTATCTTGTACGTAATCTATCTTTATATATTTTTTTAACCTTTTTTTTTTTTTTCTTCAATATCTATTTTTACGAGCCTATTGGTTTCCTTCCCTTAGTATTTAAAACCGTAGTATGTACGAGTTATGTCCTACACCGAGATGGAAAAAAAAATTCCTTGGCGCGCACACAGACACACACACAGACGTACAAAAGAAGCCGTCTGCCTGTCTGTCTGTCTGTTTATTTTCTGTACTATTCCTGTTTTATTCCTGTTCATATCTCGTTTAGTTTATCATATTTTGCATTTCTTACACACACACACACACACACACACACACACACACACACACACACACACACACACACACACACACACACACACACACACACACACACACACACACACACTCACATATACACACACAGAGACAGACAGAGCGACATAGGAGAGCGTCTGTCTGTCTGTCTGCTTTTTGGGTTTTATTCCTGTTTTATTCATGTTCATATCGTTTTTATCACCATTTTGCATCTCCCATTTTCTCTTCGTTCGTTCTTTTGTTCGTTCGGGGTCTGTGAAGCAACGTTTTTAAGAGTTTCCAAACGTTTTGGCTTTGTTTGCAACGTTGCTGCGCTTTTTCTCTTTCGATTTCGTTCATGTGATTTTTTTTTTGTCATTATTTTTCATTTTAGATTGGAGGGAAGGGAAGGGAGGAGGAGGAGGAGGAGGAGGAGGAGGAGGAGGAAGGAAGCAGGGGGAGGAGGGGAAATGGTTGGGGGATTAAGGGATAGTGTAGCTGTGTGTGTGTGTGTGTGTGTGTGTGTGTGTGTGTGTGTGTGTGTGTGTGTGTGTGTGTGTGTGTGTGTGTGTGTGTGTGTGTGTGCTCAGTTTAATTTAACCGGATTTATGTAGGTTCAAGTGTTTAATGTGTTTTCCCGGCGCACCATCCCCGGCATCAGTCCACTCCTCCGACCACTGGAAAATGCCGTCAAGAATGTATTCTTGCCGGCGCTGGTGAAATATCATGCTTTGGGGGAGGAGGAGAGGGATATGCTAGCACTTCCCCCAAGACTGGGTGGGATGGGGATCACCAACCCTGAGAAGCTGGCAGATAAGGAGAACCAAAACTCCATCAGCCTTACCAGGTCACTCATCAACAGGATCATAGCTCAGGAGGCAGAGGGCGAGATAGACCAAACAGAAATAAGAGATATTAAAAGAAAAATCTCAGAAGAAAGACAACAGGCCCAAAAAGACGAGCTGGACCGTCTTACACACCACCTGTCCACAGAAATGGGTAGAAAAATACACACAGCACAGGAGGTAGGCGCCTCTAACTGGCTAACGTCATTACCAATCAGAGCAAAGGGCTTCAGCCTCAACAAACAAGAATTTGTCGAGGCCATTGCTCTGAGATATGGCTGGCCGATTGAGGGACTGCCTGATCTCTGTGCATGTGGATCACCAAATGATGTCACCCACACCATGACATGGTGTGGGTGACATCAATAGAGTAATAGTAGAGGGGCAAGAACAGCATATACCACAGCGAACACTTAGAAAAGAAAACAATGATCCTAAGTGGATGACTCGTGGACTAAAACACGAGATTGGGTTAAAGAAGGGAATTTATCAGAAAATAAAGAATGGGGAAACACATCTCAGGGGCCGGTACGTCGAACTATCTAGATTAGTTAAGAAAAACACCAGGATAGCAAAAAAGAACTATGAGATCAAAGTAGCAAATGAGGCGAAAAGTAATCCTAAGGGCTTCTTTCAGATGTATAGAACAAAAACACGGGAGAAAATTGGACCGCTGAAAACAAACACAGGGGAGCTAGTAGAAAATTACGAAAATATGAGCACATTGTTGAACGACTACTTCCTTTCAGTATTCACAAAGGAGGATCGAACGACTATACCGGAAAGAGTTCAGGTGTACGAGGGCGGGGATGGCGATAAATTGAGGGATATAATCATTACCAGGCAAGTAGTTCAGGATGAGATAGATAAGCTTAAGAAGAACAAGTCTCCAGGTCCTGACGGGATATTTCCGAGGGTATTAAAGGAGTTAGGTGATATAATCAGTGACCCACTAACCGACATCTTTAAGATGTCGGTAAATACTGGCTATGTGCCGAGCCTATGGAAAGTAGCTAATGTGACGCCGATTTTTAAAAAGGGGGACAGGTCAGTTGCTTCAAACTATCGCCCAATTAGCTTAACATCGGTTATAGGGAAGATGCTGGAGTCCATAATAGCCAGGAACATTCGGGAGCATTTAGAGAAACATAGCTTAATTCACGACTCGCAGCATGGGTTCACAAAAGGTAGGTCATGCCTCACCAATCTCTTGTCCTTCTACAATAAAGTATTTGAGGCGGTTGACAGAGATGAAAATTATGATGTAATCTATCTTGATTTTAGTAAAGCGTTTGACAAAGTTCCTCACCAACGACTGTTGCTTAAATTACAGGCTCACGGAGTAGAGGGTAAAGTTTTGAACTGGGTCAAGGCGTGGCTTAGCAATAGGAAGCAAAGAGTGCAAATCAATGGTAAAAGATCTGACTGGGGATGTGTTACGAGTGGGGTCCCACAAGGTTCGGTATTAGGTCCACTTTTGTTTATTATTTATATCAATGACTTAGACACAGGAATTAGTAGTGATGTTAGTAAATTTGCAGATGATACCAAGATCGGTAGAGTAATTGAGTCGGACCAGGACGCTAGTATTCTCCAAGGTGAACTCAACAGATTATATGACTGGGCGGATAAATGGCAGATGGAGTTCAATGTAGGGAAGTGCAGTATTTTGAGTGTAGGTAGGAACAACCCCTCACATAACTATTGCTTAAATGACACTCTCATAAGTAGGTCTGTGTGCGAGAGGGATTTAGGGATCTTAGTGAGCTCTGATCTCCGTCCAAGGGCACAATGCATTCAAGCTAGAAATCGAGCTAATAGGGTACTGGGATTTATTTCAAGGAGCGTAAGCAACAGAAGCCCCGAAGTCTTCCTCAAACTATATTTAGCATTAGTTAGACCTCATCTTGACTATGCGGTTCAGTTCTGGTCACCCTACTATAGAATGGATATCAAAATGTTAGAATCGGTGCAGAGGAGGATGACTAAGATGATTCAGGGGTTGAGAAACTTGCCATACGAGGAAAGACTCAAACAGTTAAACTTGCATTCTCTAGAAAGGCGAAGGGTGCGTGGAGACATGATCGAGGTTTATAAATGGATGAAGGGCTTTAATAAGGGAGACATTCATAAGGTTTTGTTGGTAAGAGAACCGGGTAGGACACGAAGTAACGGGTTTAAACTGGATAAATTCAGATTCAACAGGGACATAGGCAAAAATTGGTTTACTAACAGGGTGGTGGATGAGTGGAATAGGCTTAGCAGTCATGTGGTGAGTGCCAATACAATTGTCACATTCAAAAATAGACTAGATAAATTCATGGACAGCGATATTAGGTGGGGTTAGATACACGGGAGCTTAGGGTCACAGGAGCTGCCTCGTACAGGCCTACCGGCCTCTTGCAGACTCCTGCGTTCTTATGTTCTTATGTAAAAAAGGAGGCTTCGTTTGTATTCGACACGATGAAGTGAGGGATCTGACAGCCAGCATGCTCGGGGAGGTATGCCAAGACGTCACTACCGAGCCGGCACTGCTTCCCCTGGACGGCGAACACCTTCGGAACAGGACAGCCAATACCACACAGGAGGCACGGGTTGATGTAAGTGCCCGCGGATTCTGGGTGCGCGGACAGCGGGCGTTCATGGACATCCGCATATTCGACCCGATGGCTGCCTGTCACCGTGAGCTGCCCCTGCAAGCCGCCCACTACAGGAACGAGCAGGAGAAGACAAGGGCATACGGTGAAAGAATCCAACATGTGGATCAGGGCAGCTTCACCCCCCTCGTCTTCACCACATCCGGCGGGATGGGTCCCAGGGCCCAATGCTTCTACGCACGCCTCGCGGATCTAATCTCAGAAAAGAAGCATCAGCCAAGGAGCCACGTTGTCGCCTGGATGAGGTGTCGCCTCTCGTTCTCCCTGCTCAGGTCGGCCATCCTATGTCTCAGGGGCACCAGACACTCTGGCCCAAAAGCCACCACCATCTCCAATATGGACTATGAAGCCACAGTGGTGGAGAGTGATATTAGGGTGGGTCGGGAGTGACTTGAGTAGGGAAGGAAAGGGGGATCTAGACGTAATAGACGATAGGTGATATAGTGTCAGGTAGTATTAGCGATATGGTTGGATGCCACAGTCATTAGCGAACAGAGTTGGGGCTAATGACCTCCAAACTATGGAGCCCTCCATGATTATGTGTCGGGAAAATAAACATGGGAGGAAGTATCATTTATGTTATGTAGTAGTAGTAGTAGTAGTAGTAGTAGTAGTAGTAGTAGTAGTAGTAGTAGTAGTAGTAGTAGTAATAGTAGTAGTAGTAGTAGTAGTAGTAGTAGTAGTAGTAGTAGTAGTAGTAGTAGTAGTAGTAGTAATAGTAGTAGTAGTAATAGTAGTAGTAGTAGTAGTAGTAGTAGTAGTAGTAGTAATAGTAGTAGTAGTAGTAGTAGTAGTAGTAGTAGTAGTAGTAGTAGTAGTAGTAGTAGTAGTAATAGTAGTAGTAGTAGTACTAGTAGCAGCAGCAGCAGTAGTAGTAGTAGTAGTAGTAGTAGTAGTAGGAGGAGGAGGAGGAGGAGGAGCAGCAGAGGTAGTAGTAGTAGTAGTAGTAGTAGTAGTAGAGATAGTAACAATAGTAATACAGGTGAAGATAGTAATAATAATGCTTATAATAATAACTACAATAATAATAACGTAATAATCTTTGGCTTTTTTAACACACTCATTCTTCATCATTTCTCATCATTCCACACTCCTCATGTCTTTCTTATTCTTCACTTTCCTCTCTTTTTCTCTCTTTCTTTTCTCTTCTCACATCTTATTATTTAACTTTCGTTACCATCTTCTCTCTTTTTCTTCTTCTCTCTCTTCTTATTCCTCACCTGGTCATCCTCATATCCTCTAGACAAAGACTTACATCGTTTATACTCCATTGCAAGATCTCTTTTTTCATCATGACACGCAACACCTACACGAGGAATGACTCAGACAACACACACACACACACACACACACACACACACACACACACACACACACACACAGACACACACACACACACACACACACACACACACACACAGACACACACACACACACACACACACACACACACACACACACACACACACACACACACACACACACACACACACACACACACACACACACACACACACACACACACACACACACACACACACACACACACACACACACACACACACACACACACACACACACACACACACACACACACACACACAGACACACACACACACACACACACACACACACACACACACACACACACACACACACACACACACACACACACACACACACACACACACACACACACACACACACACACACACACACACACACACACACACACACACACACACACACACACACACACACACACACACACACACACACACACACACACACACACACACACACACACACACACACACACACACACACACACACACACACACACACACACACACACACACACACACACACACACACACACACACACACACACACACACACACACACACACACACATACACACAGCACACTGCACCTTTTTTTCTCTTCCTTCCTTTCTTCCTTCATCCTCCTTCCATCGTTAACTCTTTCCTTCCATCCTCAACTATTTCTTACCTTCCTTTCTTCCTGAACACTCAACACTCAAATATACACACGCACAACACACTGCAACCCTTTCTTACTTTCTTTTCCTACCTGCAACACTCAGGACTCATACAACACACATACATTCCCTCCACAACACTTCCCGTCCTCACATATATTCCCTCCACAACACTTCCCCTTCCTTTCCTTTCTTCATTCCTGCAACACTCAAGACAGGAATCGCCTTGTATTGAAGTAGATTAAGATCTCAGAGATGACAAATAGTAAACAGCTTTAACAACAACAACAACCATCTCGAGTAAGGGGGTTCGAAGTCATCTATATACAGTTCAAAGAGGTTCCAAGGCTCTTATACACATGTCACTCGGAGCTTATGTCTTAAAGGTCAGGGAAATAGCGACGTTGTTTGGCCCCTTACACACGGGGACACTTAGAGCGCTGCAGCAGCGCTACTCACGCGCGACTCAGTTTTAGCAGCGCTGCTGTGAATCGCAGCTTATCTTTCTAGAAAGTGTTGTGGGGTGAGTGTCGAATTAGCGGCGCTTCTCAGCATCGCTACTAAAATTGAGTCGGGCGTTAGCAGCGCTACAATCGCTCCACGCACGCGCTGCTAAGAAAGTGGCGCTGCTGCAGCTACGTGTGAAAACTCCCATTGAATGCCATGTATCGTGACGAGCAGCGCTACTTTTTGTGGTCGCCACCGGCAGCGAAGCCAACCACGCAAATCTGTTTTTAGCGCTACTTTTTGTGGTCGTGAGTGCGTGTGAAAGCATCCATTCATCAGCGGCAAATATGCTGAGCAGCGCTGCAAAGAGTCCGCTGTGTGAAAGGGGCGTTAGGCTCGTATTCCCAGACGCTATCGGCCCCACAGCAACGATTTCCAAAGTCCGTAGAGGAGATTAGGTTCTCAGGAGTGCTTTTTCACTTTCATGGTGCAGAAGCCTTGTCAAGCTATCAATAGGCTCTTAAAACTACTCATGGAAGAACCCACAACAACCTCTATGAATCCCCTGTCAGGTGTGGCAGGGTGGGCGAGCCCCGAAATGTTTCAGAATATGGCCCTTAGTTTTTTTTCTTTTTAGAGACGCCTCCTCACCCTCTTTTTCCTTCTTTTCTCCAATGATAAAAATATTTCGTCAGTTTCTTTATTTTTCCTCCCTTCAAAGGCCTCCCGTTTACCTATCCTAACTTTTACTACTTATTTTAGTCGGTATAAGTTATCTATACCGTATTATCTATTTCTTATCGTGTTCTTCAAGTTTCTATTCCGTTTGAGCTTTTGTTATACTTTTATTTTCGTGTGTGTATGTATCACCTCTAAATTTACCCCCGCTTTTATCGATTCTTTCTATTATATATTTTTTCTTTCTATATTTTTTTTTCTTCAATATGTCGTATTATCTATTTCTTATCGCATTCTTTAAGTTTTCATTCAGTCTGAGCTTGTATTATACCTCCATTCTCGTTTTATCCATTTATATTATCCTTCTGTTCGTCCCATCACTCCCCTAAAAATACTTCTTAAATTCCTATCCTTTATTCTGTTAGATATAAAATCTTCATATTCTCTATACAAAGACTTCCATCGTTTATATATTCCAGTCATCTTTTTATTTTCCTTTTGTTTATCGACACAAAATTCCCTTACAAATGCTTCCTATATCCTTATCCTATATTTTGTTCCATTAAAAATCTTCATATTCTCTGAACAAAGCCTTCCATCGTTTATATATTTCACTTATCTTCTTATTTTTCTTCTATTTCTCGTCCTATCATTTCCCCTACAAATACTTCTTAAATTCCTATTCTGTATTTTGTTCCATATAAAATTTTCATATTCTCTATACAAAGACTACCATCGTTTATATATTCCACCTTTCTTTTTTTTTCCTTTAGTTTCTCGTCTAAATATTCCCTTACAAATGCTTCTTAAATTCCTATCCTATATATTGTTCCATATAAAATCTTCATATTCTCTATACAATGCCTTCCATCGTTTATATATTCCACCTTTCTTTTTTTTTTTTTCCTTTAGTTTCTCGTCTAAATGTTCCCCTACAAATGCTTCTTGAACGCTTATCCTATATTTGGTTCCATTAAAAATCGTTATGTCCTCTATACAAAGACTTCCATCGTTTATATATTACACTTACATCTTTACAGAGTGGAGTTTAAGGCTCTTCGTCTCATCAGCTCTCCTCCTCTTACTGATAGTCTTCTACCTCTTAAATTCCGCCGCGATGTTGCCTCTCTTTCTATTTTCTATCGATATTTCCACGCTGACTGCTCTTCTGAGCAACTCCATGCCTGCCCCCCTCCCGCGGCCCCGCTGCACACGACTTTCTACTCATGCTCATCCCTATATTGTCCAAACCCCTTATGCAAGAGAAACCAGCATCTTCACTCTTTCATCCCTCACGCTGGTAAACTCTGGTAAAATCTTCCTTCATCTGTATTTCCTCCTGCCTACGACTTGAACCCTTTCAAAAGGAGGGTATCGGGACACCTCTCTTCCCGAAATTGACCTTTCTTTCGACCACCTCTTTTGATTCTTTTTGGGGAGCAGCGAGTAGCGGGCCTTTTTTTTATTGTTTTCTTTTTGTGTGTGCCCTTGAGCTGTCTCCTTTGTTGTAAAAAAAAAAATTCCTTTTGGTTTTCGTCCAAATATTCCATTACCCATATTTGCTATACGCTTATCCTATCTTTGGTTCCATTAAAAATCATCATTATCCTCTATACAAAGACTTCAAACGTTTATATATTCCAGTCATCTTTTTATTTTCCTTCTGTTTGTTGTCCTAAAATTCCCCTACAAATGCTTATTATATGCTTCTTAAATGCTTCTTCTATTTTGTTCCATTAAAAATCATCATTATCCTCTATACAAAGATTTCAAACGTTTATATATTCCTCTGTAACATCTCTTTATTTCCTCTCTGCCGCTTATAAAGGTCTGACTACCTACTGTTATCACCTGCTGTACAAAGGTTCCTACTATACTGGGTAGGCGGTTGCCCAAGTGATAGCGTACTGGACCCACATTCGCCGCGTGATGGACGACGCGGGTTCGAATCCTCACGCTACCACTCGGATTTTTCAGTCACCGCCGAGTGGCTTAAAACTACCCACATGCTGTCCTGAAGACCACCCATCAACCCGGACTCTAGAGGAACCCGTCCAAGCGAATCAAGAACGAGTTCCGGGGGGCAGCATGAGCCAATGCAAGATGGCGCCACTTTAAACACTCGCCTGCGCCAGAACGGGCTGGGCCGACCATCAGGCCCCACCTGGAAGAAGCCTTGGGCCGACCATCAGGCCCCACCGGGAAGATGCCTACCGGCGCAATAGGCAACAACGTAAAAAAAAAAAAAAAAAAAAAAAAAACTGTATAATACGATATCTTACAGTACAAAGATCCGGGTTGGTTACTGCCTGTTCTGTCTACAAAGAGTTATCTATGGGTTAGGCTGTACAAAGGTCTTTATAGTTTATCTCTTAATAGGAAGAGATATGCATTGTTTCTTTTGTTTCTCTTTACTTCCTTTGTCTTTAGAATCTATATTTTACTAGGAAGAGATAGCGATTCCTTTGTTTATATCTTACAGAGGCCTCGGGTTGTAGTTTTTTCTAGTTTTTTTTCCTCTCGTATAAACAGCACACTTCGTTTCACATAAGACATATCGCTTCTCTTATTTTTCTTTCCTTTCAGAGGACTCGGTATTAGTTTTTCTTCTCCTTGTATGTAAAAACTTCACTTCTTTCGGCTTCACTGTTCCTCGTAGCTCCGTGAGGCCTTGGTTTTCTTGTTTTTAGTCCTACTGTAGAGAACTCACTTCGTTATGCTGTTTGTCTAGCCTCGTTAGCCCTTGGTGTTTGGTTTTTATTCCTGTTATAGAGAATTCATTTCGTTATGCTGTCCCTCGTAGCTTCGTGAGGCCTTGATTTTCTGTTTTTTAGTCCTGTTGTAGAGAGCTCATTTCATTATGCTGTTCCTCGTAGCTTTGTGAGGCCTTGGCTTTCTGGTTTTTAGTCCTGTTGTAGTGAGCTCACTTCGTTTTAGTATTTGCCTAGTTTCGTGAGGCCTTGATTTTCTGTTTTTTAGTCCTGTTATAGAGAGCTCATTTCGTTATGCTGTTCCTCGTAGCTTCGTGAGGCCTTGGCTTGCTGGTTTTTAGGCCTGTTGGAGAGAGCTCATTTCGTTATGCTGTTCCTCGTAGCTTCGTAAGGCAATGGTTTTCTTGTTTTTAGTCCTGTTGTAGAGAGCTCACTTCGTTTTGGTATTTGCCTAGCTTCGTGAGGCCTTGGTTTTAGGTTTTATTTCTCTTATAGAAACCTCACTTGCATTTATTTCACTGTTCTTCGTATCTTATCTCTCCTGAGGCCTCGGGTTTAGGTTTCAGTCCTCTTGTAGAAACCTCGCCTTAATTTGTTTCATTGTTCTTCGTCCTTTATATTTCCTCTTACAGAAACCTCCCTTCCACTTGTTTCACCGTTCCTCTTAGCTGTCTCACGTGCTTGTGGAGATTTCTTCGGTTAAGTTTTCCTGCAGCCTTAGGAGTGTCACCTCTATTCCTCGCCTTAATTTGTTTCATTGTTCTTCGTCCCTTATCTTTCTCCCTTCCACTTGTTTCACCGTTCCTCTCAGCTCTGTCTCACGTGCTTGCAGAGGTCTCGTCGGTTTAGTTTCCCAGCAGCCTCAGGAGTGTCACCTCTATTCCTCCTGCCGTACATAGAACTGCTTGGCGGCGGCTATCTCATATCGAGCATCTCACACCTGTTGGCTTCACCTGACACTTAGCGCTGCAGGTAAATTGACAGGTAAATTGCCTCCTTGTGTTCTGCTAGAGAGTTTCGCTCGGGGTAGACATCGCCCTCGTTTTCTATTTCTTTCTATCACAAAATGGCGCACACAATACTGATCCTATACCTTCCTTATCGCGTACAAAGTAGCGCACACAATACTGATCCAATACCTTCCTTATCGCGTACAAATTGGCGCACACAATACTGATCCTATACCTTCCTTATCGCGTACAAATTGCCACACAATACTGATCCTATACCTTCCTTATCGCGTACAAATTGGCGCACACAATACTGATCCTATACCTTCCTTATCGCGTACAAATTGCCACACAATACTGATCCTATACCTTCCTTATCGCGTACAAATTGGCACACACAATACTGATCCTATACCTCCCTTATCGCGTACAAATTGGCGCACACAATACTGATCCTATACCTTCCTTATCGCGTACAAATTGGCGCACACAATACTGATCCTATACCTTCCTTATCGCGTACAAATTGGCGCACACAATGCTGACCCTATACCTTCCTTATCGCGTACAAATTGGCACACACAATACTGATCCTATACCTTCCTTATCGTGTACAAATTGGAGCACACGATACTGACCCTATACCTTCCTTATCGCGTACAAATTGGCGCACACAATACTGATCCTATACCTTCCTTATCGCGTACAAATTGGCGCACACAATACTGATCCTATACCTTCCTTATCGCGTACAAATTGGAGCACACAATACTGATCCTATACCTTCCTTATTGCGTACAAATTGGCACACAAAATACTGATCCTATACCTTCCTTATCGCGTACAAATTGGAGTACACAATACTGATCCTATACCTTCCTTATCGCGTACAAATTGGAGCACACAATACTGATCCTATACCTTCCCTATCGCGTACAAATTGGCACACAAAATACTGATCCTATACATTCCTTATCGCGTATATATTGGCACAAAAAATACTGATCGTATACCTTCCTTATCGCGTACAAATTGGCACACAAAATACTGATCCTATACCTTCCTTATCGCGTACAAATTGGCACACATAATACTGACCATCCTATTAATACCTTCCTTACCGCGTACAAATTGGCACAAGTAATCCTCACCCTAGTTTTACACATATTCCTTACTGCGTACAAATTGGCACAGGGGCATAATCCTCCTCGTTCACTCTATACTTTTTGGTCTAATTCTTTTTTACTTGTCTAACTCCTTACACTTTTCTTAGTTTTGTTTTACTCCTTACTCTTTCTTATTTTTCCTTATTTCTTATTCTTTACTCTTCCTTCCTCATTCTTTCATACTTTCTCACTCTTTACTCTTTTCCCAGGTCTATACTTTTCAGTCTAATTCCTTCTTACTTGTCTAACTCCTTACACTTTTCCTATTTTTGTTTTACTCTTTACTCTTTCTTATTTTTCCTTATTTCTTATTCTTTACTCTTCCTTTCTCATTCTTTCATAATTTCTCACTCCTTGCTCTTTTCCCCACTCCAACACATCCCTAGCAGCGATCAGGCCTAACAGGACCAGCTAGCTACGTAGGCACACACCCACACACCCACACCCTAGTTCCCTCACGTCACTCTTCATTAACACCGCTAACGGCCACGCACTGTCTTATTCCTTCGCGGCCTTGACCCGGCAACACCTCGGAGAGACGGACCATCGCCAGGGAGAGAGGGCGGGGCAGAGACTAACATGGGCAAGGCTTATGCTTACTAGATTCCTGGATGAGCTTACGGAGTCTCATTTAGTGTCATGGGGATCGTTGGAGGCGTAGGATTGGGGTTTTTCTTTCTTTCTTTTTTTCTCTTTCTTCCCGCTAACACATCGACAAGGCTCTCGGAATGGTTTATATTTACTGTTTTACTTTTACAGGAGTCTTAAGTGAACTTACGGTGTCCCTTTTACTATATGAGAGGCGTGGGAGGCTTAGGGTTGGGTTTTATCTTTCTTTCTTTATTTCTTTCTGCTCTTTCTTCCCTCTAACACATGGGCAAGGCTCTGTACAAGGCCTATGTTTAGAGTCTTGGATGAGCTTATGGAGTCCCTTTTACTGTATGAGAGGCGTGGGAGGCTTAGGGTTGGGTTTTATCTTTCTTTCTATATTTCTTTCTGCTCTTTCTTCCCTCTAACACATGGGCAAGGCTCTGTACAAGGCCTATGTTTAGCGTCTTGGATGAGCTTATGGAGTCCCTTTTACTGTATGAGAGGCGTGGGAAACTTAGGGTTGGGTTTTATCTTTCATCCCGAGCTGCTTCGTTTTCATCACTTTGAGCCTCGATACCCCAAAATGATTAATGGCACCAAGACATCTGACTAACATAAACATAAAAGCATTAATACTATGAATCACTGGTGTCCCGGCACACGCACACACACACGCACGCACGGTGATGCTGCTGTCTTGTTGCTGCGTACGTGTGGCACTCCGCGGCGGACAGAGAGAGAGAGAGGGAGAGGGGAAGGAGAGGGGAGAGAGAAATAAGTCCAGGTGAGGGTCGGCGCGACGGGCTCCCAAAGTATAGTCCCGTGTCGAGGCGAGCGGAATCCTTAATGCCAGTTAGCGGCGAGGGAGGAGCCGAGGCAGGAAACTGACTCCCTTCCTCTCCTTAAGGGCGTGGAAGGGGCGGGGCGGCGAGGGGCGGGCCGTGGGGTCAGTGCCAGGCGGGGGACGTGGTGGGGTCAGCCGGGGAGGGTGAGCGGGGGTCTGGCAGCGTGTCTGGGGGTGATACCAGTGGCCGTGTCCCTCTGCAGCAGGAGGTAGAGGCGGTTTCTGAGGCCGCGGTGGGTCTCCGTCACCACGCCCACGGTCCCCTCGGACTCCGTGAGCGTCCCCTCGTCCTCCTCGCTGCTGCCGCCCACCACCATCACCACGTCCTCGTCCGCTCCCTCACGCCAGTACGAGGACGCCTCCCACATAGACCCGGCTTTGCTACGCCCTCGGGCAAGGAGAAACCCACACACCAGCAAGGCCACACCCACTGAAGAGGCCACCACGCCCGCGCCCACCACCGCCCAGTCGTTGACGTGGCCGCGGCTGAGACGACCGAAAGGCAGCGGCTGGCCGGGACTCAGGCCGTGGTTGCCAGCGCCGCGGAATACCCAGAGGTCCTTGGTGTGCTCCAGGATGCTGGAGGGCCGCGCGGAGGGTCTTGATGCGTGGCGCTTCTTCTCTGTGGCTTTATTACGAATTTTTCTGCGTGGCTGGTGTGCCTTGAGCGTCGCCTTCTCCCGGACCGTCTCACCGTGTAGTGCCACCCCCAGGCGAGGCCTTGCGCTGCTCCGTGGGGCCGCTGGGGGGTGCACGGTGGCATGATGGTCAAAGGGCGGCATGCGGTTGTGTATGATCCAGTATGGCAGCGTGGTGGGCGTGGGGGCGTTCATGGGAGTCGTTGTAGGCGTGGGTTGGCGTGGAGAAGGCGTTGGTGCCCTTTGGGAGGATGCTACAGCCGTCGGGGTGGGGCTGTGTCCCTCTGGTGTTGTCTGTGGGTGGATATCTGTCGTGGCCGCTGTCTCCACGTCCACGTAACTCACTGAAGCGTTGACTGGCGGGGGTTCGTGACGTGGGGCGCTGGTCACGGCTGCATCATCCTCATCATCCATTATAGAATTACTCTCTTCCGTCATCCTCATCGTAGCGTTACTCTCCTCACTGCTGTTGTGTGTGTCCGTGATGATGTCCAGAGTCGCAGAGATGCTAGTGGTAGTGGTGGTGGTAGTGGTGGTTGTCGTAGTGGGGATCGTGGTGGTAAGGAGGTGGGAGGCGATGGTAGTTGTGGTCGGGAAGTCGCTGTCCTCAAGAAGCATGACTGGTTTGTAGCCGAGAGTGGTAGGATCGGCGCACCTGAGGAGAGAGAGAGAGAGAGAGAGAGAGAGAGAGAGAGAGAGAGAGAGAGAGAGAGAGAGAGAGAGAGAGAGAGAGAGACAGAGAGAGAGAGAGAGAGAGAGAGAGAGAGAGAGAGAGAGAGAGAGAGAGAGAGAGAGAGAGAGAGAGAGAGAGAGAGAGAGAGAGAGAGAGAGAGAGAGAGAGAGAGAGAGAGATCGAGAGAGAGAGAGAGAGAGAGAGAGAGAGAGAGAGAGAGAGAGAGAGAGAGAGAGAGAGAGAGAGAGAGAGAGAGAGACTCAACCAGCCCGAAAGACCAGCCTTGGTTCGGGTACAGGTGCCGTATTGCAGCCGAAAGGAAACACAAGGCTTGGACACGATATAAAAGACACCCCACGCAGGAAAAAAAGGCCCAGCACAGACGAGCCTGCAAAAATATGACGAGGACAGCAAAGTGGGCAAAAGAAAGGTGGGATGCCGACAGGAGGAGAAAGCTGTCCTCTAACCAAACCGACCCGAAACAGTGGTGGGGGCTGGTGAAGGAACAGAAAGGCCTTACCCCCCAGGAACGTATCCCGCCCCTGAGGAAACCTGACGGAGACCTGGCCATCACCAGCCGGGAAAAGGCTGACCTGCTGGCCTGTCACTTCAGTAAAAAGATGACAACCCAGGAACCAGACAGGCAGCCGCCCACCCTCCCCCAACTCATCGCCTCAAGACTAGAGAATGTGCTATTCTCTGAGGACGCTGTCAGGAGACATCTGAGGGGCGTCAACACCAGGAAGGCGCCAGGCCCTGACAGCGTCAGTCCATACTTACTGCGGCGATGCGCCGATGAGCTCACCAGCCCCCTCGCCCAGATCTTCCGGCGATGCCTGCAGAGCGGGGTGTGGCCTGCACAGTGGAAGGAGACCAGAGTCACACCCGTACACAAGAAAAAAGCCAGGTCCGAGCCAGGCAATTACAGGCCAATATCACTCCTCCCAATCATCAGCAAGACATTTGAGAGGATCATCGGGGAGCAATCATCGAAGCAGTTTGGTTTTCGGAAGGGCCGCTCTACCTCAGACCTCCTCCTTCTCCTCTCAAAGTCTTGGCATGACGCCCTTGATGACGGCCACCCCTCTCTCGTGATTGCCCTGGATATAGCTGGCGCGTTCGACTCCGTTTGGCACCGCGGTCTGACGGCGAGGCTACAGCAACTAGGCATCACGGGGGACCTGCTGCGCCTGCTCTCAAACTACCTGTTAGGCAGGAGCCTCCGCGTAGCAGTCAACGGAAGCACCTCGACCAGCTTCCCGGTGGAGGCCTCCGTTCCACAGGGGTCCGTCCTTGGACCTATTCTGTGGAACATATACTTTAACGACCTCCTGCAAACCATCCCGGCAGCAAGCGCTTACGCCGACGACTGCACCCTCTCCAGAACATACAAGAGGGAGGAAGCCCAGGACGTGATAGAGTCCGTCAACAGACAGTTGGCAGACATAATCGCCTGGGGAAAGAGGTGGCAAGTCAGGTTTGCCCCTGACAAAACCCAGGCCATGGTAATATCACGTTCTTGGGAGGACGCGAGGCAACTCCACGGCAGACTGAGATTCAGGAACGACACCATCCCCCTGCAGGCCAGCGTCAACATCCTGGGCGTGGAGGTGGACTCCCAGCTGCGGTTTGACCGTCACCTTGAAAGGGTGGCGCACAAAGCCTCCCAGAAGGTGAACCTCCTACGCCGCATGAAGAACCTCCTCGATGCTGAGGGCCTGAACACCCTCTATAAGGCACAAGTCCGTCCAGTGATGGAGTATGCACCGCTCACCTGGATGGCCAGCGCCCGCTGCCACCTCAACCTGCTAGACAAGGTGCAGAGGAGGGCTGAACGCCTCATCAACGGCGCCCAGCACCACCGACCGAGCCAGTGGGAAACACAGCGACAACATCAAAAACAACAACAACAACAACACCCACACGAAGGACGGGCAAGACCAGCCACGAACCAGCTGAACAGCCTGGAGCACCGTCGCCGCGTCGCTGCCCTGACGGTGCTACACAAGGCACAAATGGGCCTAGTGCCCCACCTGACTGACCTGAGGGCTACCTGGAGGAGGTCTGAGCGCAGCACGAGAACGGTGCTGAGCAACGCCTCCCTCCTGGAAGTGCCAATGGCCCGCTCCAGCACCCACCAATGTGCCTTCTCCATCGCAGCGGTGGTGTGGTGGAACAACCTCACTGCTGATGGGGATGTGACACAACTGTCCACCCAGCAGATGAAGGTTGCGTCCCACAGGTGGTTACTCCTACACCCGCCGTACACATGTATATAATTGTATAATATAACCGGCAGAAGCTTTTAAATAGCTCCCCAACGGTCGGGGGAACTTTAGCATAGAAAAATAATACTGCCATGTACTAATGTACTGAACATGTTTAAATAAAAGAGAGAGAGAGAGAGAGAGAGAGAGAGAGAGAGAGAGAGAGAGAGAGAGAGAGAGAGAGAGAGAGAGAGAGAGAGAGAGAGAGAGAGAGAGAGAGAGAGAGAGAGAGAGAGAGGTGCAGAAAAGTTATTGGAATAGGGAACTGATTGTCCGTAGAGTAACATATGTGGCAAAATAAAACCTGATCACCTAATGGAAATGAAAGATATGTAAAGAAAGGTTAATTTAGTGAAAAGAAAGACAGGTAGAAAGCTATATTAGTGAAAACTGGAACCGACTATTCGTAGAGTAAATAAAATCGGCAAAATACAACCTGCGCAGAAGATATAGAAGAGAGATATAGGAAAAAGGTTAGATTAGTGGAAAAGGGCACCGATTATTAGAAGAAAATAATATAAAAGAAAGATACAGAAAATAAGATAAGATTAGTGAGAAGTCTAACCGAATATCCAAAGTAACATAAATGGCAAAATACAACCTGTGCATTTAGATGTAAAAAAAAAAGTAGAGGTAGAAGAAATAGAAAAGAGATAGAAAAAGATAAGTTTCTGAAAAGTAGAACCCGTAGAGTAAACAGAATCGTCAAAATACAACCTGCCCATCAAAAGGAAAAGAAATGATTAGTGAAACGTGGAACCAAGAATCCGTAGAGTAACACAATAAGCAATATGCATCCTGCTCAGAAGATACAGAGGGAAGCTATGTAAGAAAGGTTAAAGTAGTGAAAAAACAGAACCGATATAACTTAGAGTGACACAAATGGCAAAATAAAACCTGATCATCTAAAGGAAAAGAAAGATGTATATAAAAAAAGTTAAGTTAGTGAAAAGAAAGATAGGTAGAAAGATATATTAGTGAAAAGTGAAACCGATTATCCGTAAAGTAACAGAATCGGCAAAATACAAACTGCGCAGAAGATATAAGATATCCATATAGAAATAAAAGGAAAAAGTAGTGAACAGTGAAATCAATTATACAAAGAATAACACAATTGGTAAACTAAAAGTAAACTAAAACGTGGGGACCAAAGGGAAAAGAATGACATAGAGAAGAAAGGTTAGATTAGTGAAAGATTGAACCGGTTATTACGTAGTAGAAAGAGAAAGGGACGAATTCGTTACGCACAGAGATAGTAACGAAATAGCAACAAAACGACAACAAAAAACTGCGCATCTGAAGAAAAAAAGTAATAGTGGGATAGAAGAAAACAAGGTAAATATGAAAAAAAAAATCGAAGAGGCTTTTAGTAGAGCGAAAAAAATGGAAAAAATTAGGAATAAAACAACTGCGCATCTGAAAAAAAATGTGATAGTGGGATTGAAGAAAAAAAAGGTAAATATGAGTAAAAAAACGAAGAGGCTTTTAGTAGAGTGAAAAAAAAGAAAAAAAATTATCCGTTGATCGAGTAATAAAATAAGAACAAAACAGCAACAAAAAACTGCGCATCTGGAAGTGAAAAAGAGATAGAGGGATAGAAGATAAGTTAGTAAAAAATCGAGGAGGCTTTTAGTGAAATGAAAATATAGAAATGATAACCTTTTGATCGAGTAACAAAATAGGAACAAAACAACAAAAATTACGCATCTGAAGGGAAAACGAGATAGAGGGATAGAAAAAAAAGATAGAGTAGTAAAAAAAAGAAGAAACTTTTAGTAGAATGAAAAAAAATGGAAATAATTATCCGTCGGTCGAGTAACAAAATAGGAACATAATAACAACTGCGCATCTGAAGGAAAAAAAAGTGATAGTGGGCTAGAAGAAAAAAGATAAATATGAATAAAAGATCGAAGAGGCTTTTAGTAGAATGAAAAAAAATGAAATAATTAGGAATAAAACAACACCTACGCATCTGAAGAAAAAAGTGAGAGAGGGATGGAAGAAAAAAAGGTATATATGAGTAAAAAAACGAAGAGGCTTTTTAGTTGAATGAAAAAAAAATGGATGTAATTAGCCGTGGATCGAATAACAAAATAAACAAAACAACAAAAAATACGAAACTGGAAGGGAAAAGAGATAGAGGGATATGAAAAAAAGATAAACTAGTAAAAACTAGAATAGGCTTTTAGTAGAATGAAACAATGGAATTAATTATCCGTTGATCAAGAATACAAACAACACATAAACTACGCATTTGAAGGGAAAAACAGATAGAGAAATAGAAAAAAGGAAATTAGTGTGAAAAGTAGAAAAGCTTAACAGTATAATGAAAAAAATGGAACTCACGAAAAACACCAAAAACTGAAATGAAAAAAACGATGGAGTAATAGAATAGAAAAAGATAAATGAGAGTGAAATATAGAACAGTTTATCAGAAGAAAGAGGAAGCAAAAAAATGAAAAAAGATAGAGAAAGGAAGAATGGTGAAAATAATAAAAGACAAAACCGATTTTTATTTTTTTTACAACAAAGGAGGCAGCTCAAGGGCACACAAAAAAAGAAAACAATAATAAAAAAAAGCCCGCTACTCGCTGCTCCTAAAAAAGAAACAAAAGAGGTGTCCAAAAGCAAGGTCAAATACGAGAGGAGAGATGTCCTGATACCCCCCTCTTGAAAGAGTTCAAGTCGTAGGCAGGAGGAAATACAGCTGAAGAAGATTGTTCCAGAGTTTACCAGCGTGAGGGATGAAAGAGTGAAGATGCTGGTTAACTCTTGCATAAGGGATTTGGACAGTATAGGGATGAGCATGAGTAGAAAGTCGAGTGCAGCAGCCGCGGAGGGGGAGGCATGCAGTTAGCAAGTTCAGAAGAGCAGTCAGCGTGGATATATCGATAGAAGACAGAAAGAGAGGCAACATTGCGGCGGAATTTAAGAGGTAGAAGACTAACAGTATGAGGAGGAGAGCTGATGAGACGAAGAGCCTTAGCCTCCACCCTGTCCAGAAGAGCTGTGTGAGTGGAGCCCCCCCACACATGAGATGTATACTCCATACGAGGGCGGACAAGGCCCCTGTATATTGACAGCAACTGTGCGGGAGAGAAGAACTGGCGGAGACGGTACAGAACGCCCAGCCTCGAGGAGGCTGATTTAGTAAGAGATGGGATATGAAGTTTCCAGTTGAGATTTTGAGTTAAGGATAGACCGAGGATGTTTAGTGTTGAGGACGGTGATAGCTGGGTGTTGTCAAAGAATAGGGGATAGTTGTTTGGAAGATTGTGTCGAGTGGATAGGTGGAGAAACTGTGTTTTTAAGGCGTTGAAGGACACCAGGTTGTTCTTGCCCCAATCGGAAATAATAGTAAGGTCTGAGGCTAAGCGTTCTGCAGCCTCCAGCCTTGAGTCGTTAAGTTCCTGTAGGGTGGGTCCTCTATTAAAAGAAGTTGAGTAATGCAGAGTGGAATCATCGGCGTAGGAATGGATAGGACAGTTCGTTTTGGAAAGAAGATCATCAATGAACAACAGAAAAAGAGTGGGAGATAGGACAGAGCCCTGTGGGACACCACTGTTAATAGATTTAGGGGAAGAACAGTGACCGTCTACCACAGCAGAAATAGAACGGTCAGAAAGGAAACTGGAGATAAAGGTACAGAGAGAAGGATAGAAACCGTAGGAGGGTAGAAACCGTAGGAATATTGGCGAGAGTGGATAAAGTACAGTTGAAGTACGGATTACAACAGAACACTTACGGACATATAAAAAATGGAAAGAGAGAGAGAGAGAGAGAGAGCAAGGGGGGGTCCACTCACACAGCTCTTTTGGACTGACTGGAGTCTAAGACTCTTCGTCTCATCAGCTCTCCTCCTCTTACTGACAGCCTTTTACCTCTTAAATTCTGCCGCCATGTTGCATCTCTTTCTATCTTCTATCGATATTTTCATGCTGACTGCTCTTCTGAACTTGCAAACTGCAAGCCTCCCTCCCCTCCCGCGTCCCCGCTGCACACGACTTTCTACTACTTCTCATCCCTGTACTGTCCAAACCTCTTATGTAAGAGTTAACCAACATCTCCATTCTTTCATCCCCTTCGCTGGTAAACCCTGGAACAGCCTTCCTTCGTCTGTATTTCCTCCTGTTTATGACACCTCTTTCAAGAAGGGTGCATCGACACCTCTCCATCCGAAAATGACCTCTTTTGGCCATTCTATATCTATCACTATATGAAAGCAACATTTAGCCGCCTTTTTTTTTACATCTTTTTGTGTTGCCCTTGAGTTGCTCTCTGTGCTGTAAAAAATATCTATAGGGTTTAATCTTTTCAGAGGATTAAAAAATAGAAATGACCATAGAGACGAAAGAAAGAAAGAAACAAACAAATAATAACAGACAAAATAGATAGACAAAAAGATAAACAGGCAGATATATAGATATATAAATAGATAGATAGATAGATAGATAGATAGATAGATAGGTAGATAGATAGATAGATAGAGTAATATTCCTGTTATTATCTTCAAAGAGCTCTGGGAATATTATCAACAACCTTCATTTTGTTTACCTGAGCGAAATGACGAGTAATAACCCGTTTCCAGGTACGGCGAGAGAGAGAGAGAGAGAGAGAGAGAGAGAGAGAGAGAGAGAGAGAGAGAGAGAGAGAGAGAGAGAGAGAGAGAGAGAGAGAGCTATAATGGAGAGGTAAAGATAGTAAGGGAGATAGGTTAGGTGCTCTCTCTCTCTCTCTCTCTCTCTCTCTCTCTCTCTCTCTCTCTCTCGATGAAATTTGTATCCTAGTTCAATGCAGAAAACTACCCTTCATCCTTGTAAACAGTATCTACCGACATCCTAAGGCCTCTTCTACTTCATTTGATCACATAGAAGACACATTGAGGGCATTAATTATGCGTAAAAAGACATTTTTTCTTATTAGGTGACCTCAACGACAACCTCCTCTTACCCAGCAGTAAACTATCACGTATAATAGTCATCAATAAGCTTACACAAATTATAAATACACCCACACGAGTGACACCCACTTCTGCAACCCTCCTAGATGTGATCATCACTAATAAGCCAGATCTTGTCACTCATTCCTACGTAATCCCTTGCACGATCGCAGACCATGAGTTTATAAGCGTCTCTGTCAACATCCTTAAGCCCAAGCGCCAACCCATCACCGTAACTAAACGTGACCTAAGAAAATATAACAGTGACCTTCTATGCTCCCATATCCTAGAGGAAACCTCCACACTAAATGAAATATTACGCACTGACGATGTCGATAAACAGGTGTCTATACTAACATCTGTCATTACTACCAGTCTCGACAGAAGCGCTCCGATATCTAATATCGTTCTTTACCGACCCCCCGCACCTTGGATCAATGATGAAATTAAAGAGGCATTAGCAGAACGAAGAAAGCTCAAAGGATATTAAAAAATCACAGATATAACAGGATTATACAGCAAAACTATAAAGAAATAAAGAAAAACGTCAAACGTCTAATAACCACTTCAAAGAAAAATTACTACCACCAAGAACTACACACCTGCAAAAATGACACAGTTGCAACTTGGAACACATTAAAAACTATTATTCCTAGTAAAGCACAGAGCACGACCCACCCGCCCCTTGAGAACATAAGTGAAAAAGCTGAAGATTTTAATAACTTCTTTGCGAACGTCGGCCTAACCACATACGAATCAACTCAAAAATCATTAAAAGTTGAAAACCGTAATCACCTTAACGAAGCTCCTAACATCCCGGTCGCGCCCTCTACCCCCACTAATCTCGCGCTTTTCAGACCTCAGCCAGTAGACCAGAACACAATCATCTTAACTGTAAAACAGATTCAAAATACTATATCGTTTGGTTGTGATAACATTTCCCTAAGGTTTATCAAAGACTCACTTATAGTTATCATCTTCTACCTCACAACCATCATAAATACCTCAATCGTCACAGGCATCTTTCCTGACTCCTGGAAAAACGCTGTTGTCACCCCACTATATAAAAACGGAAACCCAGACGAAATAGGAAATTATCGTCCCATCTCTCTACTTCCAATTTTTTTCAAAAATATTAGAAAAGGTAGTTGCCAATCAATTAACGTCATTCCTGGAACGTAAAAAACTTCTCTCTCCAACCCAACACGGCTTTAGACCTAAACTCTCTACAGAGACAGCGCTGCAAGTCATTACCAATAAAATTTCTGATAATATAGATAACAAACAAATATCACTTTTAACACTCTGCGACCTTTCTAAGGCCTTCGACAGTGTCAGCCACACCATCTTACTCCGAAAACTTCAACAGATTAATGTTGACACCTACTGGTTTGACAATTACCTCGATGACAGGTCACAGTCAGTCCTCATTAAAGACATCGTCTCATCCAAGAAATCAGTAGCCTTTGGAGTCCCCCAAGGTTCAATACTAGGCCCAACATTATTCAATATCCATGTAAATGACATATCTACCTATATCAATAGCTGCCTTCTAGTACAATACGCTGACGATACACAGTTCCTCCACAGCGGTAATATCAACGAAATAAATACTTTAATTAATAAAACTGAGATCACTTTGAAACAAATAAGAACCTATTTTCTACAGAACGGCCTTCAGTTAAACATCAATAAGACACAATGTATCTTCCTAGGCACACGCCAACTCCTGGCACACATACCTAACAACACCACCATCAGATGTGCCGATGGCGTTATACAACCCCTCCTCCATGTTAAGAACCTTGGCTTACATCTGGATTCACACTTGACCTTCGACAGACATATAAATGAAATGACAAGGAAAACAATGGGAACCTTAAATTTCATTAACAGACACAAAGATCTCTTCAACAAAGAAACACGCTTAATGATTATACAGACTTTGGTATTAAGCATCATAAAATACGGCATCACAATATGGGAGACAACAAACTCATCTTTAATAAACAAAGTGCAAAAACTACAAAACTTCGCGATAAAAGTGGCAGATGGGAAAACTAGGAAATACGATCATGTCACTCCATTATTTAAAGATTTACAATGGCTTAAAATCAAAGACCTAATCACCTTCAACCTCATCACGAAAATGTTTAAGCAGAAAATAAAAGATTACCCAGACCACATCCTCTCTCTCCCAGCTGTTAACTATATGACTGACTCAACAACAAGACAACAAAATAATCCCTACGTCCCGAGAACTAACACCGACACAGGTGCAAGAGCCTTTCATGTATTAGGTCCTAAATTATGGAACCATCTGCCGAATGAAATAAAAGACTCTCATAATCTGACAACATTAAAATCAATTCTTAAAAAGAAGCTGTTGACCTCTGCATGAATGTATTATCTACTCTACTGCCTTCTGTATATTCTATCATGTATATTTAGATGTATAATACACCATGTATATTTATATGTATAACCTACCATGTCTATTTAGATGTTTAGAATAACCACTTTTTTGTGGAAATAAAGTTTATTATTATTATTATTAATATTATTATTACTCTCTCTCTCTCTCTCTCTCTCTCTCTCTCTCTCTCTCTCTCTCTCTCTCTCTCTCTCTCTCTATTGTGGTGAAGAGGTAGGAGGAAGAAGGAAAGGAAGAAAGAGAAACGGTTGGAGAAAAAAAAGAATGAGGAGAGAAAAAAAAGGGAAGAAGGGGAGGAAGGAAGAGAGAGAGAGAGAGAGAGAGAGAGAGAGAGAGAGAGAGAGAGAGAGAGAGAGAGAGAGAGAGAGAGAGAGAGAGAGAGAGAGAGAGAGAGAGAGAGAGAGAGAGAGAGAGAGAGTGTGTGAAAGAAGATGGGAAGATGGTGTGAAAGAAAATGGGAAGATGGTGTGAAAGAAGATGGGAAGATGGTGTGAAAGAAAATGGGAAGATGATGTGAAAGAAAATGGGAAGATGGTGTGAAAGAAGATGGGAAGATGGTGTGAAAGAAAATGGGAAGATGATGGAAAAAAAATGGGAAGATGTGAAATAAAATGGGAAGATGATATGAAAGAAAATGGGAAGATGTGAAAGAAAATGGGAAGATGACGGGAAAGAAAATGGGAAGATGATGGAAAAGAAGATGGGAAGATGTGAAAGAAAATGGGAAGATGTGAAAGAAAATGGGGAGATGGTGTGAAAGAAAATGGGAAGATGATGGGAAAGAAAATGGGAAGATGATGGGAAAGAAAATGGGGAGATGGTGTGAATGAAAATGGGAAGGTGATGGGAGAGAAAATGGGAAGATGATGGGAAAGAAAATGGGAAGATGGTGTGAAAGAAAATGGGAAGATGGTGTGAAAGAAAATGGGGAGATGATGGGAAGGAAAATGGGAAGATGATGTGAAAGAAAATGGGAAGATGATGTGAAAGAAAATGGAAAGATGATGTGAAAGAAAATAGGAAGATGATGAGAAAGAAAATGGGAAGATGATGGGAAAGAAAATGGGAATATGGTGTGAATGAAAATGGGAAGATGATGGGAAAGAAAATGGGAAGATGATGTGAAAGACAATGGGAAGATGATGGAAAAGAAAATGGGAAGATTATGGAAAAGAAGATGGGAAGACGATGGGAAAAAATATGGGAAGATGATGTGAAAGGAAATGGGAAGATGATGTAAAAGAAAATGGGAAGATTATGGAAAAGAAGATGGGAAGACGATGGGAAAAAAGATGGGAAGATGATGTGAAAGAAAATGGGAAGATGATTGGAAAGAAAATGGGATGATGATGGGAAAGAAGATGGGAAGATGTGAAAGAAAATGGGAAGATGATGTACGAGGAGATAGAAAGATGGTAGGCAGGTAAAGGAAGGAAGGAAGAGCGAAGGAAGGGAGGAAGGTGAAGATGGAAGGGAAGGGAGAGGGAGAGGAGAGTTAAGAGAAGAAGGGAGGAAAGTGAAGGAAGGGAGGAAAGGGAGAGAGAGCAGAGGTACAGTTAAGTGAGAGAGGTAAGGAGGAAGGTGAAGGAAGGGAGAAATAATGAAAGGTAAAAGAGGGAGAAAGGGAGGACAGTTAAAGAAAGGAAGGAAGGAGATAGAGGAAGTTGTAGTAAAGGAGGGAAGGAGGAGGAAGGTAAAGTAAGTGAGAGTGGCGAGGGGGAGGAAGGTGAGGAAGGGAGAGAGAGAGAGGTAAGAGAGGAAGGGAAGGAGAGATGAAGGGGAGTGGTAAAGAAAGGTGAATAAAGGGAGGGGAGAGGTAAAGAAAGGAGGAAAGTGAGAGGGAAGGGTGAGGCAGTGAGGGAGGTAATGGAGGATGGATAAGGAAAGGAGGGAAGGAGGAGAGAGATTAATTAAGTGAGGGAGAGAGAGAGGAAGGAAGGTGAAGGAAGGGAAGGGAGATGGAGAGAAGAGGTACGGGAGAAAGAGCAAATGAAGAGGTTAATGAAGAGGAGAGGAACAGAGGAGAGGTAAGAAAGGGAGGGAGGAGGTAGAACAGGTATAGGACGTGACAGAGGTAATGGAGGATGGTTAAGGAAAGGAGGGAAGGAAGAAAGAGATCAAATAAGTGAGGGAGGGAGAGAGGAAGGAAGGTGAAGGAAGGGAAGGGAGATGGAGAGAAGAGGTAAGGGAGAGAGAGCAAAGGATGAGGTAAATGAAATGAAAGGAGAGGAGGGGACAGGTAAGTGGAGAGGAACAGAGGAGAGGTAAGCGAGGGAGGGAGGGAGAGAGGAAACATGGAAACATGGAAACATGGAAACGCAGGCAACAGAAAGCCTATTGGCTCATTACGAGGTTGCCCGCTTTGGTGATTTAATCTGCTCGACAGCCTGGGGCCTGGGGAGCAGATGAAAGCACCTCGACATTGAGGAGCAGATGAAAGCACCTCGATATTGAGGAGCAGATGAAAGCACCTCGACATTGAGGAGCAGATGAAAGCACCTCGATATTGAGGAGCAGATGAAAGCACCTCAATATTCAGTTTACTCCCGACGCAGCGAAGTGACGGTCGATTCTATATTTGAAGCAGTTGATAGTATTCGCATTTACTACTTCTGAAGGAAGATTGTTCCAGTGACGGATGACTCGGTTTGAAAAGAAACTCCTTCCGATGTCTGTGTTACATCGACTAGACTGAGTGGGTAAACCGTTATTTCTAGTTCTTAGGTTGGTTTGCAATTCAAAGAAATTGGAGTAATCGACGTTATTGAATTTTTTCAGATACTTGAAGACTTGAATCATATCTCCTCGTAGGCGTCTCTTCTCTAATGTAAAGAGATTGAGTCGCTTGAGTCGTTCCTCGTACGGTTGAGCCCTTAAGGTTGGTATCATTTTCGTGGCGCGTCGTTGAATCCTTTCCAGTAAATCAATGTCCTTTCTGTAATTAGGAGACCAGAACTGTACTGCATACTCGAGGTGCGGTCTTACCATGGAATTATACAAGGATAGCATCACGTCTGGCGTTTTACACTCGAAGTTCCTCGGTATGAACCCGAGCATAGTGTTGGCTTTGTTGTTTGCTTTTTTACAGTGATTCGCGTGTTTCAGGTCACTGCTGATAGTGACTCCAAGATCCTTTTCCTCCTGCATCGCTTGCAGAGGTCTCCCATTCATGATGTATGTGTGGTTACTATTTCTGGACCCAATGTGCATGACTTTGCATTTGTCAACATTAAAGGACATTTGCCATTTTTCCGACCATTCGATAATGTGATTGAGGTCTTTCTGAATGATTTCGCAGTCGGTCTTTGTGAGGCCTCTTTCCCCACCTTAGTGTCATCAGCAAATTTCGATATTGTGGATTTCAGTCCTGATTCGAGGTCGTTGATATATATGATGAAGAGAATGGATCCCAGCACTGACCCTTGAGGCACTCCACTAGTGACTGGAAGCCAATCGGAAGGATGTCCGTTGAGTAGTACTCGTTGTTTTCTGTCGGTGAGCCAATCTCTTATCCACGCGATCAGATTGGCTCCAATGCCCGCTGAGTGCAGTTTCTTAAGGAGTCGCTCGTGCGGTACCTTGTCGAAGGCTTTCTGAAAGTCCAGGTATATAACATCACTGGGGATGTGGGCATCCCAGTTCTTATATATACCTTGGAAGAAGTCTAATAAATTCGTTAGGCAGGAGCGCTTGTTTCTGAAGCCATGTTGGGTGTCGGAGATTACATTATTGTCTTCTAGAAACTTAACAAGTTTGTCTCTAACAATCTTTTCGAGTATTTTTCCTGCCACTGATGTCAAACTTATGGGCCTGTAGTTTAATGCAACGCTTTTGTCTCCTATTTTGAAAATTGGTGTTACGTTCGCCATCTTCCAGTCTTCCGGGACCTTTTTCAATTGAACAGACTGGTTGAATATGTTAGTGAGTGGCTGAAGTATTTGTTGTTTAAGCTCTTTTAATAACCGCGGGGACAAACCGTCAGGTCCTGTTGACTTGTTCGTGTCGAGTTTATCCAAATACTCTTTCACTTCTTGGTCGCATATTGAGTCATTTTCAGGGCGTGATTCCCTCGGCGGGTCAGGTTCTCGGGCATGGTTTCGATGTTCTCGACTGTGAATACGGATGCGAAGTTACTGTTGAGGATTCTGGCCATCTGTTTACTGTCCTGAGTTGCAGCTCCAGTCTCGTCTGTCAGGGGACCAATATTGGATTTTACTTTCTTTTTCGATCTGATGTATGTGAAGAATTTTTTTGAGTTTGTCTTGATGTCACGCGCTATTTGTTTTTCGTAGTTGCGTTTACTACTCCGAATAAGGGTGCGACAAGCTCTGAGGCTGTTGTGGTACTGAGTACGGGCTTCGGCCGTGTCATTCTCTTTCATTAGGCTATAATTCCTTTTTTTTAAGTTTACCGCCCTTTTTATTTCTCTGGTCATCCACGGTGGATCTACGGCACCATTTACTCGCCTGGGCTTCGTCGGCACTGTAGCCTTTTCTACTCCCAAAAGCTTATCTTTGAGGTTGTTCCACACGTTGTCGATTGTATTGTCGGTTAGGTGAAGTTGGTCCCAGGTCGCAGAGGGAGGCAGCTCACGGGCTAGGTTGAAGTTTGCTTTTTTGTAGTCTGGTATCACTGACGGATTGTCTACGAGTTTGTGACTTATGTTGACATTGAAACGGATTAAGTGGTGATCGCAACCGTTAATTTTTTCACCAACTTCACAGTCGCGAATGAGGTCGGGGTCGTTTACTAATACCAGATCCAGCAGATTGTTTTCTCTTGTTGGTTGAGTTACAACTTGATTGAGGAACGAATCCTCCACCATTTTTATAAGCCTGTTACCCTCTTGATCTCCAGTCAATTGTCCCCAGTCAATGTTAGGGCAATTAAAGTCCCCAATTATTATTGCTTCTTTACTTTGTGTTAAAGAGTGAAGCTCTTCGTACAGGGCAGTGTCATCGGCTGCCTGTTGTTTTGGAGGCCTGTATACGGTCGCAAGTGTTAGTTTCTTATTATTCGCAGCTATTTCCACATAGACGGAGTCGTAATTCTCTGCGTCCTGTTTGTCTATTTTTATGGCAGGGAGCGTACTTTTTACGTAGCAAATTACTCCTCCTCCTTTCTTGTGCATTCGATTTTTGGAAGCTTTCGTACCGGGAAATGACAGTTCAGATACTAGATGTGCAGAGTTGGCCCAAGTCTCTGTGATGGCTACACATCTGGTTTCTCAGTTGCAATATGCGCCCTAATTTCGTCCTTTTTGGGTAATAGACTGCGTGCATTTGTGTACAAAATGGAAATGTGACTACTGGTTTGGCCGCGTCGTGTTGAATGAGTTCGCTTGTCGGAGGCGTCGTTGGTTACACAGTTTCTTGCAAGCCGCATCGACGCTACGGTTCGGTTGATCAAGGGTTGCCTTTGCCTTGCCCTCGCCTCCAGTTTTTTGAATAGCTTTTCGAGAAGCTTTCAACTGCATTGTTCAGGAGCCTTCCTAGCCGCGCCGAACCAACCTCGTTCAAGTGGAGTCCGTCCTCCCAAAACAAATCTGGGCGAAGGTGAAGGAAAGGAAGGAAGTTGGAGAGAAGAGGTGAATGAGAGATAGCAAATGAAGAGGTAATTGAAGAGGAGAGTGGGGGACAGGTAAGGGGAGAGGAACAGAAGAGAGGTAAGAGAGGGAGGGAGGGAGGTCGGGCAGGTAATGGTATGAGCTGCTCACCTGATGCTGTGTGACCTGTAGAAGTGGACGGGCGAGTGTGTCATCCAGTTCTTCATCCACAACACCCGCTCCGGCACGTCACACCGCCACGCGTTGCCGCTCAGCTTGGCCACCTACACACACACACACACACACACACACACACACACAGACACAGACACACAAACACACACGAAGGAAGGAAAGGAAAAAAAAAACATTAGAATCATTGAACGAATTTTTTTCACACATACACTTAAATACACGCACACACACACACACACACACACACACACACACACACACACACACACACACACACACACACACACACAGACACAGACACACAAATACACACGGGGGAGGGAGAGGAAAAAAAAAAGAGCATTAGAATCATTGAGCAAATTTTTCACACACACACACACACACACACACACACACACACACACACACACACACACACACACACACACGAAGGAAGGAAAGGAAAAAAAAAGAGCATCAGAATCATTGAACGAATTTTTTCACACATACACTTAAACACACACACACACACAAACACACACACACACACGAAAAAAAAAAGACAAGAGAAAGACGAACTGCAGCATACGGTTTTCATATTGGCTCAAACACATCCTCTCTCCTCCTCCTCCTCCTCCTCCTCCTCCTCCTCCTGCTGCTCCTCCTCCTGCTCCTATTGCTTCTGTTCCTGCTCTTCCAACACACTCACGCAAGACAGCAAACCATTAGCATCATAAAAAGAATGCGTTATACACTTCCCCGCACACACAGGTTACAAGACCGACAACGTTCACATCACAGCAGGAATGTATTTTATGGCCTGTTAGCGTGCGTGAGGAAGAGAAGGGAGAGGAGAGAGTAGAAGAGAGATGCGAAGAGAAGGGAAGTGAAAAGAAAGGAAGAGAAAAGCAAAGAAGATGAGAGGAGAGGAGAAAAGAGAAGACAAGGGAAAAGAAGAAAAAGGATGAAATGAGAGGAGAGGATAGGAAGAGGAGACAAGAGGAAAGATGAGATGAAAGGAGAGAAGAGAAATAGGAGAGAGAAAAGATGATAAAATGAAGAGAGAGAAGAGAAGAGAAGACAGGGAGAGAGAGAGAGAGAGAGAGAGAGAGAGAGAGAGAGAGAGAGAGAGAGAGAGAGAGAGAGAGAGAGAGAGAGAGAGAGAGAGAGAGAGAGAGAGAGAGGAGAGAGAGAGAGGAGAGAGAGAGGTTGCCATTCCCAGACCTCCACTTTATATTTCATTATTAACGGAGGTTAACAAACAACAGAGTAAATAAACAAACAAACGAACAAACAACCGCGTATAAACAATAGCAAACCTCCCCCCCCCCCTCCTCTCTCTCCCTCTCTCTCTCTCTCTCTCTCTCTCTCTCTCTCTCTCTCTCTCTCTCTCATCGCATTCACCCTCGATTGAAAAAAAAGCAAAAATAAATAAATCGCATGTCCTCATTTACATAGATATTGAATGTGTTTTGGAGCCAGACAAGGTTAGCATTGAGTCCTCTGTGTGTGCGTGTGCGTGTGTGTGTGTGTGTGTGTGTGTGTTCGTATATTGCGTGTGAGGCGTGAGTGATGTGTCACTTTTGTGGTCCCGGATCAAAACAAAGGATTATAACAGATTGAAAAAAGTGAAAAAAATTAAATGAAAAAAAAAATGGAAAAGATGCAAATAAGAAAGACCGACTGACTGACTCACTCGGTTTTTTCTCGTTTCGTTTTATCTTAGAAAGATTAATAAAAGAAAACAAGGAAAGGAAAAAAAAGGAAAAGAAAAATCGTTAAAAGAAAAATTGAAAAGCAAAAAAAGGAAAAGAAAACAAGAAGATAAAAAGGAAAAGAAAAATCGGGAGCAGAAAACAATGAGAAGAAAAAAGAAATGAAGAGAAAACAAAACGGAAAAGATGATAAAAAAGGAAGGATGAAAAAACGGAAATGAAAAAAACACGGAAGAGAAGAAACCGGGAAAAGAAAAAAAAGAAAAGAAAAAAAAACGAAAAAGATAAATGAAATGAAAAAAAAAAAAAGAGAATCAATAACGAACGCGCACAGGTTGAGGTTTTTGTGGCGTCTCTATTTATTTATTTTTATTTATTTTTTTTTTTTTACTGTTGAACGATAAACTATAGGCTGCTGGATACACGAGTTTGTTTGTTTTTCTGTTTGGTTTATTAAGAGAAGAAACAGTAGTTGTTGTTGTTTACTTATGAGCGAAAAACCTACTTTACTTTTCAACGGTAAATTATAGGCTTCTGAACACACGAGTTTGGCTTTTTGTTTTTTGTTTTACTTGTGGACGATAAACTATATAGGCTTCTGAACACACGAGTTTGTCTTTTTGTTTTTTGTTTTACTTGTGGACGATAAACTATATTGGCTTCTGAACACACGAGTTTGTCTTTTTGTTTTTTTGTTTTACTTGTGGACGATAAACTACATAGGCTTCTGAACACACGAGTTTGTCTTTTTGTTTTTTGTTTTACTTGTGGACGATAAACTATATAGGCTTCTGAACACACGAGTTTGTCTTTTTGTTTTTTTGTTTTACTTGTGGACGATAAACTATTTAGGCTTCTGGATACACGAATTTTTTTTTTTTCTGTTTGGTTTATAAAGAAAAGAAATACTAGTTTTTTTTTTTTTACTTATGAATGGGAAGGAATATTGATCCGGTGCTGAGTGTCGTTAGTTTTGTTATTGTTGTTGTTATTCATTTTGTTCAAATATGCACGAGTTTGTATTGTTTTCTGTTTGCTTTATAGAGAGAAGAAATATTCACATTTTACTTATAAACAAGAAATTTTGTTCGTCTAGTGATGGATATTGTTTGTTTATGTTGTTATTCGTTGTTACATATACACGAGTTTGTTTAGTTTTTCTGTTTGGTTGATGGGAACGTATTACAAGTCAAACCCGAGAAGTTTCGGCTCCCTACAGAGTTCGGGATAAATAATTCTGTAGGGACCCAAAACTTCTCGGATTGGACTTGTAATACCTCCCCTAAACCGACCTTTGTAGTGACCCGAAACCTCTCGGATTGGACTTGTAATACGCCCCGTAAACCGACCTTTGTAGTGACCCGAAACTTCTCGGATTGGACTTGTAATACGTCCCCTAAACCGACTTTTGTAGTGACCCAAAACTTCTCGGATTGGACTTGTAATACGTCCCCTAAACCGACCTTTGTAGTGACCCAAAACTTCTCGGATTGGACTTGTAATACGTCCCCTAAACCGACCTTTGTAATGACCCGAAACTTCTCGGATTGGACTTGTAATACGTCCCCTAAACCGACCTTTGTAGTGACCAAAAACTTCCCGGATTGGACTTGTAATACGTCCCCTAAACCGACCTTTGTAGTGGCCCGAAACCTCTCGTATTGGACTTGTAATACGTCCCCTAAACCGACCTTTGTAGTGACCCGAAACTTCTCGGATTGGACTTGTAATACGTCCCGTAAACCGACCTGTGTAGCGACCCGAAACTTCGCGGATAGGACTTGTAATACGTCCCCTAAACCGACCATTGTAGTGACCCAAAACTTCTCGGATTGGACTTGTTGTACGTCCCCTAAACCGACCTTTGTAGTGACCCAAAACTTCTCGGATTGGACTTGTAATACGTCCCCTAAACCGACCTTTGTAGTGACCCAAAACTTCTCGGATTGGACTTGTAATACGTCCCCTAAACCGACCTTTGTAGTGACCCAAAACTTCTCGGATTGGACTTGTTGTACGTCCCCTAAACCGACCTTTGTAGTGACCCAAAACTTCTCGGATTGGACTTGTAATACGTCCCCTAAACCGACCTTTGTAGTGACCCAAAACTTCTCGGATAGGACTTGTAATACGGCCCCTAAACCGACCTTTGTAGTGGCCCAAAACTTCTCGGATTGGACTTGTAATACGTCTCCTAAACCGACCTTTGTAGTGACCCGAGACTTCTCGGATTGGACTTGTAATGCGGCCCCTAAACCGACCTTTGTAGTGACCCAAAACTTCCCGGATTGGAGTTGTAAGATGGCCCCTAAACCGACCTTTGTAGTGACCAAAAACTTCTTGGATTGGAATTGTAATGCGGCCCCTAAACCAACCTTTGTAGTGACCAAAAACTTCTCGGATTGGACTTATAATACGGCCCCTAAACCGACCTTTGTAGTGACCCGAAAGTTTTCGGATTGGACTTGTAATGCGGCCCCTAAACTGACCTCTGTTGTGACCCGAAACTTCTAGGATTGGACTTGTAATACGGCCCCTAAACCGACCTTTGTAGTGACCCGAAACTTCTCGGATTGGACTTGTAATGCGGCCCCTAAACCGACCTTTGTAGTGACCCGAAACTTCTCGGATTGGACTTTTAATGCGGCCCCTAAACCGACCTTTGTAGTGACCCAAAACTTCTCGGATTGGACTGGTAATGCGGCCCCTAAAGCGACCTTTGTAGTGACCCGAAACTTCTCGGATTGGACTTGTAATGCGGCCCCTAAACCGACCTTTGTAGTGACCCGAAACTTCTCGGATTGGACTTGTAATGCGGCCCATAGAGAGAAGGAAATGACCACTCGTTTGTTTTACTTATATACGAGAAATAATATTCGTCTGGTGGTGAATGTCGTTAGTTTGTGTTGTTTTTGTTATTCGTTTTTAGACATACACGAGTTTGTTTTGATTTGTTTGATGTATTAAGAGAATAAATACAACGGTTCGTTTAATTTTTTTTTGCTTATGAATGATAAATAATATTCGTCTAGTGGTGAGTGTCGGTAGTTTGTGCTGTCATTGTCATTGTTATTCCTTGTTAGAAATGCGAGGTTTTTATTTTTTTGTTATGGTTTATATAGAGAAGAAACATTCGAATGTTCTCTTTTTTTACTTTTAAAGGAGAAACTTGTCTGTCTGGTGGTGAATGTTATTACTCTGTGTTGTTATTGTTATTTAATTTTAGATATACACGAGGGTTTGATTTTTCTTTCTGCTTCATTTATAAAGAGAAGAAAAATATTAGTTATGTTTCTTTAATTTTACTTATAAACAAGAAATTATATTCGTCTCGTGGTGGATATTGATGGTGTGTGTTTTATTGTTATTCCTTGTTAAATATACACGAGGTTTTGTTTTATTCTGTTTGGTTTATACAGAAAAGAAATTCGAGTTTTTCTTTTCACTTTTAAGAAGAAACTCGTCTGTCTGGCGGGTGAATGTTGTTACTCTGTGTTGTTATTGTTATTCCTTTTTAGAAATACACGAGTCTGTTTGTCGGTTTGATTTATAAAGAAAAGAAATATTCGATTTTTTCTCTGTGTGCGGTGTATGTCGTTAGTCTGTATGATTGTTGTCCCTATTTAGATATACACGAGTCATTAATTTTTGCCTGTTTGATGTATAACTCAGAGAAATATCCAAGTTTTTTTTTACTTTTTTGTAGTATTATCGACCCCCTCAAAGAACTAAACGAATTTCTTTAGATTTTCGAGTTTTAAAGATGAGAAATACTGGAGTTTTTTTTTCTTCCGTTTGGCAGATTTTTTGACAAATGTTTCTCCGTTGGCTTGGTTCCTTTCATTCATTTTCCGTGCGGCCGAGACTCAGACGGAAGGTAAGATATTATTATACTGTTGAGGAGAGGAGTAGAAAGGCGCGTGCGTGCGTGTGTGTGTTTTCTTAAGCTCCGCCTCGGTGAATATATGAATAAAACGAATTTGGAAACGAACGAAAGACTGACTCGCTTCTCTTCTCTTTTCGTTTCGTTTCGTCTCGTCCAATCTTTAGAGAAACTGGGAAGAGAAGAAAACGGGGAAAAGAAAATTGAATAAATCGGAAATAAAAAAAAGGAAAGGAAAAGAAAAAAACTGGAAAAAAACAGGGAAGTGAAAAAAAACTGGTAAATGAAAAAAAACATAGGGAAAAGAAAAAAAATGGGTAAGGAGAAAAAAACAGGGCAAATAAAAAAAAATAGGGAGAGTAGAAAAAGCGGGGAAAAAACACGGAGAGAGAAACAGGGAAAAGAAAAAGACAGAGGAAAAAAAAACCAAAGGATAAAAAACGGAAAAAAAAACATGAAAAAACATGAAAATGAGAAAAAAACATGGAAAAGACAAACAAAGGAAAAAAAACAGGGAAAAGAAAAAAAACACGGAAAAACAGGGAAAAGAAAAACAGGGAAAAACAAGGAAAGGAGAAAAAACAGGGAAAGATAAACACAGGGAAAAACAGGGAAAAGAGAAAAAAACATGGAAAAGAAAAAAAACACGGAAAAACAGGGAAAGGAGAAAAAAACTGTGAAAAGAAAAAAACACGGAAAAAAACAGGGAAAAGAAAAACACAGGGAAAAAGAAGGATAGGAGAAAAAACAAGGAAAATAAAAACAAAAGAACAGGGAAAGGAAGGAGAAAAAACAGGGAAAATATAAACACAGGAAAAAAAAATCGGGGAAAATAGCACAAACCGGAAAAAGCAAAAAAGGGGAAAAAAAATAGAAAAGAAAAAATGGAAAAAAAAAGGAAGAAAACCCACATTCGATTCTGATGACTCAAGGAATTTATTTTTTCTTCTCAGTTTGAAAATTTCTTCGACACGTGAAGAATTTTTTTATGGTCGAGTTCTTGTGTTATTTTTTTGTTACTGAAAGCAAGTCCAATCTTTCTTCTGTTATTGTTAAGCTTGTTAGTCGTGAAAGGTAGGTAATTATTTATTCTAATTCATTTACTTCGTCTTACCTTGACTTTCCTTATCCTTTATATCTCATTCCTTTCGTAACTTCTTTTTTACTTTCTCTGCTTCTTATCTTTTTTCTTTATAATTTTTACTCTTTTTCGTAAATTCATCTAAGTTCTGTGCATCTTCGTACCCTTCATGCTCCCTATTTTTCCCTCCTTTCGCAATTTTCTTTGATAATTTCTTTGATTTTTTCGTTTTCTTTCTTTTTTTCCCACTTTTCGTAACCTGATCTATTTGACTTGCTCCATATAATCATTTATTTCTTTATTATCTTTTGACATACCATTCGTACCTTTTTTTCTCCTAATTTCTTTCGACATTATTAGTTTTTGGGTACTTTTTGCTTTCATTTCTTGGGGTCCTTTTTGGGTACCTTTCGGGTCCTGGCTTTGGCGATAGTGGGTCTGTTATTAATTTGATGATGGTGATGATTATGATGAAGAAGAGAAGGAGGAGGAGGAAGAGGAAGAGGAGGAAGAGGATGAGGAAGAGGAAGAATAAGAATAGAAGGAAGATGAAGAGGAAGAGGAAGAAGAAGAGAAGGAAAATGAGAGAAAATAAGAGAAAGAATAAGAATAAGAATAAAAGGAAGAAAAGGAAGAAGAATATAAAGAAGAAAAGAAGAAAGAAGAAGAGAAAGAAGAAAGAAAAAAGAAGAGAAAAAGAAGAGAAAGAAGAAGAGAAAGGAAGAAGAAGAAGGAGAAAGAAGAAGAAGAAAGAAGAGGAAAAGAAGAAGAAGAAGAAGGAAGAAGAAGAAGGAGAAGAGGAAGGAAGAAGAAGAGAAAGAAGAAAGGAGAAGAAAGGAGAAGAGAAAGAAGAAGAAGGAGAAGAAGAAGAAGAAGAAGAAGAAGAAGAAGAGAAAGAAGAAGAGAAGAAAGAAAAGAAGAAGAGAAAGAAGAAGAAGAAGGAAGAAGAAGAAGAAGAGAAAGAAGAGAGAGAAAGAAGAAGAGAAAGGAGAAGAGGAAGGAGAAGACGGAAAGAAGAAAGAAGAGGAGAGAAGAAGAAGAGAAAGAAGAGAAAGAAAAAGAGAAAGGAGAAGAGTAAGGAGAAGACGAAGAAGAAGAGGAAGCAAGAGAAGAAGAATCAAGAGAAGAGGAAGGAAGAGAAGAAGAAGAAGCAAAAGAAGAAGAATAGAAAAGAAGAAGAAAAAGAAGAAAGAAAGAATGAAGGAGAAAAAGAAGAAAAAAGAAGAAAAGAGAAAGAAAAAAAGAAAAGAAGAGAAAGAAGAGAAAAAAAGAAGAGAAAAAAGAAGAGACAAAAGAAGAGAAAGAAGCAGAGAGAGAAGATGGGAAAGAAGAAGAGAAGAATAAGAGAAAAAGAGAAAAAGGAGAAAGAAGAGAAAAAAGTAGAGGAGGAGGAATAATAAGAAAAAGAATAAGAGGAAGAAGAGGAGGATGGTGATGGTGATGGTGGTGGTGGTTGTGGTGATGATTTTGGTGGTGGTGATGAGGCAGTGGGAACGGCATTCCACCACCACCACCACCACAATAATTATCGCCAGGTAATTAGGAGGTGAATTGTGGCTGAATCAAAAGACAGGTGTGCTAATTAGCGCCAAAATATACCTGCCTTATCTTGCCTTATGATTACTTTCTCTCTTTCTCTCACTTTCTCTCAATTTCACTTTCTCTTCCTTTATTCTTTTTTTCTGTCGCTCTCTTTTTCATTGTCTCTTTTTTTCTTCCTTTCACGATCCTTTTCTTTTTTTCTGTTTTCTTATCTCTTTCATTTTTATTTTTTTCTTCTTTCGTGTTTTCTTTCTTTCTCTTTTTCTCTAATTTTTGCTTTCTCTTTATTTTTCCATCACTTTCATTTTCTCTCATTTTCTCCTTTCTTCTTTTCTTTCTCTTTCTTTTTTATTCATCCATTTCATTTTCACTTCTCTTTTTTTTTATTCTCTTTATTTTAGATCACTTTCATTTTTACTTTTCACTTTCTTTTTTTCTATTTCTTTTCCTTTCCTTATCTCTCTCTCTCTCTCTCTCTCTCTCTCTCTCTCTCTCTCTCTCTCTCTCTCTCTCTCTCTCTCTCTCTCTCTCTCTCTCTCTCTCTCTCTCTCTCTCTCTCTCTCTCTCTCTCTTCGTTGGTCGAGTTTTAATCCTCATAGGGACAGGAAAATATGTTGATGGTAAATAAGGAGGAGGAGGAGGAGGATAAGGAGGAGGAGGAGGAAGAGGAAGAGGAGGAGGAGGAGGAGGAGGAGGGTCTTAATGTATATGACTTTTCCTTTTCCTTTTTCTCCTTTTTTTCTTTTTGTTTGAAGTGTTGCAATTTTTGATTCGTATTTTTTTTCCATATTTTTCTTGTGTATTGCTGAGTCCTTGTTCTTCTCTTCCTCGTTTTCTACCTTCTCCTCCTCTTCTTCTTCTGCTTGTTTTTTTCTCCTTTTGCAACACCTCTCATTTCTCTTCTTATTCCTCGTCCACTTATACTTTCTTCTATTTTTCATTCTCCTTCTCCTCCTCGTCCTTCTCCTCCTCATTATCTTCCAACTCCTCCGTCCACACCTCTAGTTCCTCTTTTTTTCTCCTATTCCACTTCTTTCTTCTCTATCGCCTCTTCTTATTTCTTCTGCTCCTTCATTTATTCCTCATCTTTGTTCTCGTATCACTATTTTAATCCCTCTTCGTCTTCCATCACCTCCTCCTCCTCCTCCTCCTCCTCCTCCTCATCTCCCTTCTCATTACGCGGCTAGACTTAGAAGACTTCTTAGTGAGCAGGTGTCACTTTTCAGAGCATAAAAAACAGCGAGCCCCGACAGAGAACGTCACGTAAACAATCAAAGGACCACCAGCCAATCCCACCATGACCATATAAGCGCGTGTTATGTAAACGCCCGCAGGATTCGAAATAAATTCACAGACCTGGAGGAACTTGCTGCAACGAAAAACTTCCACATTATCGCCGTCGCGGAGTCATGGTTAAATACAAATAACAGAGATTTTATTGCGGAATTTAGCTTACCCGGCTATTCAATTTTTTTTGCGACAGAGAAAACAGAGTTGGTGGTGGCGTCGTCTTATATATTCGTGCTGGTTTAAATCCACGTGTTATCAAAGTCGAAAGAATAAATAATATAGACACCGTTTTCGTAGAAATTAAAAACCGTTCAAGTAAATTAGTTATTGGCATTGTTTATAGACCTCCAAACCAAGCAATGCAAATAGACAGAAAACTGTTCGAACAAATTTCTAACATGCAATCAATTTGAAGCTGTAATTATGGGAGACTTTAACTTACCATTTAAGAGTTGAGGAGACACATTAAATATACACTCGGGTCACGATCTATACAGTAACTTATTAGAAAGTGCGCTTTATCAGCATGTGCATAAACCAACTCGCGAAAATAACATCCTCGATCTTGTTCTCACAACTAAAGAAAGCCTAGTTAAGGATCTCAATACCACCTCCTACTGTCCCTCGCACGCCATCCTCGCGACCGCCTCCTCCTGTCCCTCGCACGCCACCCACGCCACCGCCTCCTCCTGTCCCTCGCACGCCACCCAAGCCACTGCCTCCTCCTGTCCTTCGCACGCGACCCACACCACAGCCTCCTCCTGTCCTTCGCACGCCACCCACGTTACCGCCTCCTCATGTCTCTCGCATGCCACCCACGCCAATGCCTCCTCCTGTCCCTCGAACGCCACCCACGCCACGGCCTCCTCCTGTCCCTCGCACGCCATCCACGCCACCGCCTCCTCTTCTCCCTGGAATGTCACCCACGCCACCACATCCTCTTGCCCCGCGCATGCCACCGTCGCCACCGCCGCCTCCAGTCCCCCGCACGCCAATATCGCCGCCGCCTCCTCCTGTCCGTCGCACGCCAACCTCTCCACCGCCTCCTCCTGTCCCTCGAACGCCAACCTCGCCACCGCCTCCTCCTGTCCCTCGAACGCCAACCTCGCCACCGCCTCCTCCTGTCCCTCGCACGCCAACCCGGACACCGCCTCCTCCTATCTATCGAACGCCACCCCCGCCACCGCTTCCTCCAGTTCCTCTAACGCAAACCCCGCCACTGCCTCCTACTGTCCCTCGAGCGTCACCCCCGCCACCACCTCCTCCGGTCATTCGCACGCCACCCCCGCCACCACCTCCTCCTGTCATTCGCACGCCACCCCCGACACCGCCTCCTACTGTCCCTCGAACGTTAACCCAGGTACAGCCTCATACTGTCCCTCGCACGCCACCCTCTCCACCGCTTCCTCCTGTCCCTCCCACGCCTCCCACGCCACCCCCTCCACCGCCTCCACCTGTCCCTCGCACGCCGCCCCAGCCACCGCCTCCTCCTGTCCTAGTAAGGCGACCCCCGTCACCGCTTCCTCATGTTTCTCGGACGTCAAACCCGCCACCGCCTCCTCCAGTCCATTGCACGCCACCATCCCCGCCGTCTCTTCCTTTTTCTCGCACGACAACCCCGCAGCCGCCTCCTCGTTTCCCTCGCACGATACCCCGCCGCCGCCTCCTCCTTTCCCTTGCACGACACCCCCGCCGCCGCCCCCTACTGTCTTTCGAACGTATCCCCCGTAACCGTCTCCTCCTGTCCCTAGCACGCCACCCCCGCAACCACCTCCTCCTATCTATCGAACGCCGCCACCGCCTCCTAATGTCCCTCGCACGCCACCCCCGCCACCGCTTCCTCCTGTCCCTCCCACGCCATCCCCGTCTCCGCCTCCTATTGTCCCTCGCACGCCACCCCCACCTCCACCTCCACCTTCCCCTCGCACGCCATCCCCGACACCTCCTACTATCTCTCGCACGCCACCCCCGCCACCGCCTCCTTTTCCTCGCACGCCACGCCCACCACCGCCTCCTCCTTTCCCTCGCACGCCACCCCGCCACCGCCTCCTTTCCTTCGCACGCCACCCCGCCACCGCCTCCTCCTTTCCTTCGCCACCCCCGCCGCCGCCTCCTCCTTTCCTTCGCACGCAACCCCCGCCATCGCCTCCTCCTTTCCTTCGCACGCCACCCCCGCCACCGCTTCCTCCTTTCCCTCGCACGCCACCCCGCCACCGCCTCCTCCTTTCCTTCGCACGACACCCCCGCCGCCGCCTCCTCCTTTCCATCGCACGCCACCCCCGCCACCGCCTCCTCCTTTCCCTCGCCCGCCCCCCCCGCCGCCGCCTCCTCGTTTCCCTCGCACGACAACCCCGCCGCCGCCTCCTCATTTCCCTCGCACGACACCCCCGAGGCCGCCTCCTCCTTTCCCTCGCACACCACCCATGTCACCGCCTCCTCCTTTCCCTCGCACGAGACCCCCGCCTCCGCCTTCTGCTGTCCCTCGAACGCCACCCCGTAACCGCCTACTCCTGCCCCTCGCCCGCCAGCCCTGCCATTGCATCCTCCTGTCCCTCACACGCCACCCCCGCAACCACCTCCTCCTTTCTTTCGAACGTCGCCACCACCTCCTACTGTCCCTCGCACGCCATCCTCGCGACCGCCTCCTCCTGTCCCTCCCACGCCACCCACGCCACCGCCTCCTCCTGTCCCTCGCACGCCACCCAAGCCACTGCCTCCTCCTGTCCCTCGCACGCGACCCACACCACAGCCTCCTCCTGTCCTTCGCACGCCACCCACGTTACCGCCTCCTCATGTCTCTCGCATGCCACCTACGCCACCGCCTCCTCCTGTCCCTCGCACGCCACCCACGCCACGGCCTCCTCCTGTCCCTCGCACGCCATCCACGCCACCGCCTCCTCCTCTCCCTGGAATTTCACCCACGCCACCACATCCTCTTCCCCCGCGCATGCCACCGACGCCACCGCCTCCTCCTGTCCCCCGCACGCCATCCTCGCCGCCGCCTCTTCCTGTCCGTCGCACGCCAACCTCTCCACCGCCTCCTCCTGTCCCTCGAACGCCAACTTCGCCACCGCCTCCTCCTGTCCCTCGAACGCCAACCTCGCCACCGCCTCCTCCTGTCCCTCGCACGCCAACCCGGACACCGCCTTCTCCTATCTATCGAACGCCACCCCCGCCACCGCTTCCTCCTGTCCCTCTAACGCAGACCCCGCCACTGCCTCCTACTGTCCCTCGAGCGTCACCCCCGCCACCACCTCCTCCTGTAATTCGCACGCCACCCCCGCCACCACCTCCTCCTGTCATTCGCACGCCACCCCCGACACCGCCTCCTACTGTCTCTCGAACGTTAACCCAGGTACAGCCTCATACTGTCCCTCGCACGCCACCCTCGCCACCGCTTTCTCCTGTCCCTCCCACGCCTCCCACGCCACCCCCGCCACCGCCTCCTCCTGTCCCTCGCACGCCGCCCCAGCCACCGCCTCCTCCTGTCCTAGTAAGGCGACCCCCGTCACCGCTTCCTTCTGTTTCTCGGACTTCATGATCGCCACCGCCTCCTCCAGTCCATTGCACGCCACCATCGCCGCCGTCTCCTCCTTTTTCTCGCACGACAACCCCGCCGCCGCCTTCTCGTTTCCCTTGCACGATAACCCCGCCGCCGCCTCCTCTTTTCCCTCGCACGACACCCCCGCCGCCGCCTCCTACTGTCTCTCGAACGTCACCCCCGTAACCGACTCCTCCTGTCCCTAGCACGCCACTCCCGCAACCACCTCCTCCTATCTATCGAACGCCGCCACCGCCTCCTAATGTCCCTCGCACGCCACCCCCGCCACCGTTTCCTCCTGTCCCTCCCACGCCATCCCCGTCACCGCCTCCTATTGTCCCTCGCACACCACCCCCACCACCGCCTCCTCCTTCCCCTCGCACGCCATCCCCGACACCTCCTCCTATCTCTCGCACGCCACCCCCGCCACCGCCTCCTCCTTTAACTCGCACGCCACGCCCGCCACCGCCTCCTCCTTGCCCTCGCACGCCACCCCCGCCACCGCCTCCTCCTTTCCCTCGCACGCCACCCCCGCCACCGCCTCCTCCTTTCCTTCGCACGCCACCCCCGCCTACGCCTCCTCCTTTCCTTCGCACGGCACCACCGCCGCCGCCTCCTCATTTCCCTCGCACGCCACCCCCGCCATCGCCTCCTCCTTTCCTTCGCACGCCACCCAGCTACCGCCTCCTCCTTTCCTTCGCACGCCACCCCCCACCTCCTCCTTTCCTCCGCACGCCACCCACCGCCTCCTCCTTTCCTTCGCACGCCACCCCCGCCACCGCCTCCTCCTTTCCTTCGCCCGCCACCCCTGCCTCCTCCTCCTTTCCCTCACGCCACCCCGCCATCGCCTCCTCCTTTCCTTCGCACGCCACCCCCGATATCGCCTCCTCCTTTCCCTCGAACGCCTCCCCCGCCACCGCCTCCACCTTTCCCTCGCACGCCACCCCCGACATCGCCTCCTCCTTTCCTTCGCACGCCACCCCCGCCATCGCCTCCTCCTTTCCTTCGCACGCCACCCCCGCCACCGCCTCCTCCTTTCCTTCGCACGCCACCCCCGCCACCGCCTCCTCCTTTCCTTCGCACGCCACCCCCGCCATCGCCTCCTCCTTTCCTTCGCACGCCACCCCCGCCATCGCCTCCTCCTTTCCTTCGCACGCCCCCCCCGCCACCGCCTCCTCTTTTCCTCACCACCCCCGCCAACGCCTCCTCCTTCCCCTCGCACGCCTACCCCGCCATCGCCTCCTCCTTTCCTTCGCACGCCACCCCCTCCACCGCCTCCTCCTTTCCTTCGCAAGCCACCTCCTCCACCAGCCTCCTCCTTTCCCTCACGCCACCCCCGCCACCGCTTCCTCCTTTGCACGCCACCCCGCCGCCGCCTCCTCCTTTCCTTCGCACGCCGGCCCGCCACCGCCTCCTCCTTTCCTTCGCACGCCACCCCTGCCGCCGCCTCCTCCTTTCCTTCGCACGGCACCCCCGCCACCGCTTCCTCCTTTCTCTCTTGCGCCACCCCTCCACCGCCATCGCCTCCTCCTTTCCCTCGCACGCCACCCCCACCGCCTCCTCCTTTCCCTCACGCCACCCCCGCCACTGCCTCCTACTGTCCCTCAAGCATCACCCCGCCACCACCTCCTCCTGTAATTCACCTCCCACCACCCCCGCCACCACCTCCTCCTGTCCCTCTCCCGCCACCCCGCCACCTTCTCCTGTCCCTCCCGCCCGCCACCCCGCCACCACCTCCTCCTGTCCCTCGCACGCCACCCCAGCCACCGCCTCCTCCTGTCCCTCGCACGCCACCCCCGCCACCGCCTCCTCCTTTCTCGCACTTCACCCCGCCACCGCCTCCTCGTTTCCCTTACGCCACCCCCGCCGCCGCCTCCTTTCCCTCGCACGACACCCCGCCGCCGCCTCCTCTGTCCCCTCGCACGCCACCCCCCGCCTCCTCTCGCCACCTAGCCGCAACCACCTCCTCCTCTCTATCGAACGCCGCCACTGCCTCCTAATGCCCCTCGCACGCCAGCCCCGCCACCGTTTCCTCCTGTCCCTCCCACGCCATCCCCGTCACCGCCTCCTAGTGTCCCTCGCACGCCATCCCCACCACCGCCTCCTCCTTCCCCTCGCACGCCATCCCCGCCACCTCCTCCTCCTATCTCTCGCACGCCACCCCCGCCACCGCCTCCTCCTTTAACTCGCACGCCACGCCCGCCATCGCCTCCTCCTTTCCCTCGCACGCCACCCCCGCCACCGCCTCCTCCTTTCCCTCGCACGCCACCCCCGCCACCGCTTCCTCTTTTCCCCTGCACGCCACCCCCGCCAGCGCCTCCGCCTTTCCTTCGCACGCCACCCCCACCACCGCCTCCTCCTTTCACTCGCACGCCACCCCCGCCACCGCCTCCTCCTTTCCTTCGCACGCCACCCCACCCACCGCCTCCTCCTTTCCTTCGCACGCCACCCCCGCCACCGCCTCCTCCTTTCCTTCGCACGCCACCCCCCCCAGCCCCTCCTCCATTCCCTCGCACGCCACCCCCGCCAACGCCTCCTCCTTTCCTTCGCACGCCACCCCCGATATCGCCTCCTCCTTTCCCTCGAACGGCACCCCCGCCACCGCCTCCTCCTTTCCTTCGCACGCCACCCCCGCCACCGCCTCCTCCTTTCCCTCGCACGCCACCCCCGCCATCGCCTCCTCCTTTCCTTCGCACGCCACCCCCGATATCGCCTCCTCCTTTCCCTCGCATACCCATACACCGCCACCCCCGCCACCGCCTCCTCCTTTCCCTCGCACGCCACCCCGCCATCGCCTCCTCCTTTCCCACGCCACCCCGCCACCACTCCTCCTCTCCTTCGCACGCCACATACGCCACCGCCTCCTCCTTTCCTTCGCACGCCACCCCCGCCACCGCCTCCTCCTTTCCTTCGCACGCCACCCCCGCCGCCGCCTCCTCCTTTCCTTCGCACGCCACCCCCGCCATCGCCTCCTCCTTTCCTTCGCACGCCACCCCGCCACCGCCTCCTCTTTTCCTCGCAGGCCACCCCCGCCACCGCCTCCTCCTTTCCCTCGCACGCCTACCCCACCATCGCCTCCTCCTTTCTTTCGCACGCCACCCCTGCCGCCGCCTCCTCCTTTCCTTCGCACGGCACCCCCGCCGCCTCCTCCTTTCCCTCGCACGCCACCCCGCCACAGCCTCCTCCTTTCTTTCCCTCGCCAGCCCCGCCATCGCCTCCTCCTTTCCTTCGCACGCCACCCCCGCCGCCGCCTCCTCCTTTCCTTCGAACGGCACCCCCGCCATCGCCTCCTCCTTTCTTTCACCACGCCACCGCCATCGCCTCCTCCTTTCCTTCGCACGCCACCCCTGCCGCCGCCTCCTCCTTTCCCTCGCACGCCACCCCCTCCACCGCCTCCTCCTTTCCCTCGCACGCCACCCCCTCCACCGCCTCCTCCTTTCCCTCGCACGCCACCCCCTCCACCGCCTCCTCCTTTCCCTCGCACGACACCCCCTCCTCCGCCTCCTCCTTTTCCTCCCACGCCACCCCTCCACCGCATCCTCCTTTCCCTCACGCCACCCCCTCCACCGCCTCCTCCTTTCCCTCGCACGCCACCCCCTCCACCGCCTCCTCCTTTCCCTCGCACGCCACCCCCGCCACCGCCTCCTCCTTTCCCTCGCATGCCACCCACGCCACCGGCTCCTACTTTCCCGCGCACGCCACCCCGCCACCGCCTCCTCCTTTCCTCGCACGCCACCCCGCCACCGCCTCCTCCTTTCCCTCGCCACCCCACCACCGCCTCCTCCTTTCCTCGCACGCCACCCCGCCACCTCCTCCTTTCCCTCGCACGCCACCCCACCACCTCCTCCTTTCCATCGCACGCCACCCCGCCACCGCCTCCTCCTTTCCTTCGCACCCCGCCACCGCCTCCTCCTTTCCTTCGCACGCCACCCCACCGCCTCCTCCTTTCCTCACACGCCACCCCGCCGCCTCCTCCTTTCCTCGCACGCCACCCCGCCACCGCCTCCTCCCTCCTTTCCTCGCACCACCCCGCCACCGCCTCCTCCTTTCCTTCCGCCACACCCCGCCATCGCCTCCTCCTTTCCCTCGCACGCCACACCCCGCCATCGCCTCCTCCTTTCCCTCGCACGCCACCCCCTCCACAGCCTCCGCCTTTCCTTCGCACGCCACCCCCGCCATCGCCTCCTCCTTTCCTTCGCACGCCACCACCGCCTCCTCCTCCTTTCCTTCGCACGCCACCCCGCCACCGCCTCCTTTCCTTCGCACGCCACCCCGCCACCGCCTCCTCCTTTCCTTCACCACCCCGCCACCGCCTCCTCCTTTCCTCACGCCACCCACCACCGCCTCCTCCTTCGCACGCCACCCCGCCACCGCCTCCTCCTTTCCTTCGCACGCCACCCCGCCACCGCCTCCTCCTTTCCTTCACGCCACCCCACCACCGCCTCCTCCTTTCCTTCGCTCCACCCCTCCACCGCCTCTCCTTTCCCTCGCACGCCACCCCGCCACCGCCTCCTCCTTTCCCTCACGCCACCCCTCCACCGCCTCCTCCTTCCCTCGCACGCCACCCCTCCACCGCCTCCTCCTTTCCCTCGCACGCCACCCCTCCACCGCCTCCTCCTTTCCCTCGCACGCCACCTCCACCGCCTCCTCCTTTCCCACGCCACCCCTCCATCGCCTCCTCCTTTCCTTCGCACGCCACCCCCGCCACCGCCTCCTCCTTTCCTTCGCACGCCACCCCGCCACCTCCTCCTTTCCTTCACGCCACCCCGCCATCGCCTCCTCCTTTCCTTCACGCCACCCCCGCCACCGCCTCCTCCTTTCCTTCGCGCCACCCCGCCACCGCCTCCTCCTTTCCTTCGCACGCCACCCCCGCCATCGCCTTCTCCTTTCCCTCGCACGCCACCCCCGCCATCGCCTCCTCCTTTCCTTAGCACGCCATCCCCGCCACCGCCTCCTCCTTTCCTTCACCACCACCTCCGCCATCGCCTCCTCCTTTCCTTCACGCCACCCCGCCACCGCCTCCTCCTTTCCTTCGCCCGCCACCCCCGCCACCGCCGCCTCCTTTCCTTCGCACGCCACCCCGCCGCCGCATCCTCTTTCCTTCACGCCACCCCGCCACCGCCTCCTCCTTTCCTTCGCGCCACCCCCGCCACCGCCTCCTCCTTTCCTTCGCACGCCACCCCCGCCATCGCCTCCTCCTGTCCTTCCCACGGCACCCCCGCCAGCGCCTCCTCCGTTCCTTAGCACGCCACCCCCGCCGCCGCCTCCTCCTTTCCTTCGCACGGCACCCCCGGGATCGCCTCCTCCTTTCCTTCGCACGCCACCCCCGCCATCGCCCCCTCCTGTCACTCGCACGTTAATCCCGCCACCGCTTCCTCCTTTCTCTCGCACGCCACCCCCGCCTCCGCCTCCTCCTTTCCCTCGCACGCTACACCCCCACCGCCTCCTCCTTTCCTTCACCGCCACCCCGCCACTGCCTCCTCCTTTCCCTGGCACTCCACCCCCGCCACCTGCCTTCTCCTTTCCCTCGCACGCCACCCCTCCACCGCCTCCTCCTTTCCCTCGCACGCCACCCCTCCACCTCCTCCCTCTTTCCTCCCTCGTCGTAGCTGCTGCGCCCTCCCTCGTCGTGGCTGCTGCTCCCTCCCTCGTCGTAGCTGCTGCTCCCTCCCTCGTCGTGGCTGCTGCTCCCTCCCTCGTCGTAGCTGCTGCTCCCTCCCTCGTCGTAGCTGCTGCTCCTCCTCGTCGTGCTGCTGCTCCCTCCCTCGTCGTAGCTGCTCCTCCCTCATCATGCTGCTCCCTCCCTCATCATGCTGCTGCTCCCTCCCTCATCGTAGCTGCTGCTCCCTCCATCGTCATGGCTGCTGCTCCTCCCTCATCGTAGCTGCTGCTCCCTCCCTCATCGTAGCTGCTGCTCCCTCCCTCATCATGCTGCTGCTCCCTCCCTCATCATGCTGCTGCTCCCTCCTCATCGTAGCTGCTGCTCCCTCCCTCATCGTGCTGCTGCTCCCCTCCTCATCATGCTGCTGCTCCCTCCTCATCGTGGCTGCTGCTCCCTCCTCGTCGTTGCTGCTGCTCCCTCCCTCGTCGTGGCTTCTGCTCCCTCACTCGTCGTGGCTGCTGCTCCTCCCTCATCGTGGCTGCTGCTCCCTCCTCATCGTAGCTGCTGCTCCTCCCTCGTCGTGGCTGCTGCTCCCTCCTCATCGTGGCTGCTGCTCCCTCCTCGTCGTGGCTGCTGCTCCTCCCTCGTCGTGGCTGCTGCTCCTCCCTCGTCGTGGCTGCTGCTCCTCCCTCCGTCGTCGTGGCTGCCGCTCCCTCCGTCGTCGTGGCTGCTGCAACCTCCCTCGTAGTGGATGTTGCTCCCTCCGTCGTCGTAGCTGCTGCTCCCTCCGTCGTCGTGGCTGCTGCTCCCTCCGTCGTCGTGGCTGCTGCTCCCTCCGTCGTCGTGGCTGCTGCTCCCTCCGTCGTCGTGGCTGCTGCTCCCTCCCTCGTCGTGGCTGCTGCTCCCTTCATCGTCGTGGCTGCTGCTCCCTCCCTAGTCGTGGCTGCTGCTCCCAAAGAGTTATAACACGACATTACGTGGAAATGAAACATATCGAGCAACATTACATGAAAAAGAAACATATCACACGACATTACATGGAAAAGAAACATATCACACGACATTACATGAAAAGAAAACATATCACACGACATTACATGAAAAGAAAACATATCACACGATATTACATGAAAAGAAAACATATCACACGACATTACATGAAAAGAAAACATATCACACGACATTACATGAAAAGAAAACATATCACACGACATTACATGAAAAAGAAACATATCACACGACATTACATGAAAAGAAAACATATCACACGACATTACATGAAAAGAAAACATATCACACGACATTACATGAAAAGAAAACATATCACACGACATTACATGAAAAGAAAACATATCACCCGATATTATATGTAAAGAAAACATATCACACGACATTACATGAAAAGAAAACATATCACACGACATTACATGAAAAGAAAACATATCACACGACATTACATGAAAAGAAAACATATCACACGACATTATATGGAAAGAGATCATATCACACGACATTACATGAAAAGAAAACATATTACACGACATTACATGAAAAGAAAACATATCACACGACATTGCATAAAAAGAAAAGATTTCACACGAAATTACATGAAAAGAAAACATATCACACGACATTACATGGAAATATAACATATCACCCGACATTAGAGGGAAAGAAAACATATCACACGACATTACATGAAAAGAAAACATATCACACGACATTACATGGAAATATAACATATCACCCGACATTATAGGGAAAGAAAACATATCACACGACATTACATGAAAAGAAAACATATCACACGACATTACATGAAAAGAAAACATATCACACGACATTATATGAAAAGAAAACATATCACACGACATAATATGGAAAGAAAACATATCACACGACATTATATGAAAGAAAACATATCACGACATTACATGAAAGAAAACATATCACACGACATTACATGAAGAAAACATATCACGACATAATATGCAAAGAAAAAATATCACCAGACATTACATGAAAAGAAAACATATCACACGACATTACATGAAAAGAAAACATATCACACGACATTATATGAAAAAATAAAACATATCAACCTATATTATATGGAAAGAAAACATATCACACGACATTACATGAAAAGAAAACATATCACACGACATTACATGAAAAGAAAACATATCACACGACATTACATGAAAAAATAAAACATATCACACGACATTATATGAAAGAAAACATATCACGACATTACATGAAAAGAAAACATATCACACGACATTACATGAAAAACATATCACACGACATTACTGGAAAGAAAACATATCACACGACATTATATGAAGAAAACATATCACACGACATTATATGAAAGAAAACATATCACACGACATTACATGAAAGAAAACATATCACACGACATTACTGGAAAGAAAACATATCACGACATTATATGAAAGAAAACATATCACGACATTATATGAAAAGAAAACATATCACACGACATTACATGAAAAGAAAACATATCACACGACATTATATGAAAAGAAAACATATCACACGACATTATATGAAAAGAAAACATATCACACGACATTATATGAAAAGAAAACATATCACACGACATTATATGGAAATGAAACATATCACACGACATTACATGAAAAGAAAACTTATCACACGACATTATATGGAAATGAAACATATCACACGACATTACATGAAAAGAAAACATATCACACGACATTACATGAAAAGAAAACTTATCACACGACATTATATGGAAATGAAACATATCACACGACATTACATGAAAAGAAAACATATCACACGACATTACATGAAAAGAAAACATATCACCCGATATTATATGGAAAGAAAACATATCACACGATATTACATGAAAATAAAATATATCACCCGATATTATATGGAAAGAAAACATATCACACTACATTACATGAAAAGAAAACATATCACACGACATTACATGAAAAGAAAACATATCACATGATATTATATGGAAATGAAATATATTACACGACATTATATGAAAAGAAAACATATCACACGACATTAT
>NW_026111518.1:507131-543015 GCF_024679095.1 Eriocheir sinensis
AGAAATAGATCATTGGAAAATATAGATGGAAATACAGAAATGGAAATGGATATGAAATATATATATATATATATATATATATATATATATATATATATATATATATATATATATATATATATATATATATATATATATATATATATAGATATATATATATATATATATATATATATATATATATATATATATATATATATATATATATATATATATATATATATATATATATATATATATATATATATATATATATATATATATATATATATATAACATAACACTAAAAATAATATTCGGTAACTCTCTCTCTCTCTCTCTCTCTCTCTCTCTCTCTCTCTCTCTCTCTCTCTCTCTCTCTCTCTCTCTCTCTCTCTCTCTCTCTCTCTCTCTGTATATACAGCTGTTGCTAGGTGTGTGTGTGTGTGTGTGTGTGTGTGTGTGTGTGTGTGTGTTAATTCCTTATGAATTTTTCTAAGCATACACACACACACCTACAGGGCCGGATTTAGAGTTGTGGGGCCCTGGGCACAGCATGTTGTGGGGGCCCAGTTTTCAGTCTGTTAAATGGATTGTGGGGTGGGCAGTGAGCGAAATTTAAGCGATTTGGTTCAGTTGAGAGGGCTAGGGGGCGTTGTATTGGAATATTGTGAAATAATATAATAATACGTTGTATTTATATAATTCATAGCGCACACAGAGCCAGTAGAATAAATTAATTAACCCTAAAACCTAGAGGCTACTGTCAAGTGATCATGTCACCCTACCCACCCAGTACAAATGACTAAGATCGAGCAAAACACATAAGTTTTGTGTTTCGTTTGTGAGATTTCACAGGCGAAGTGGATTGGTTGCTCTTTGTGTCCTGAATGGTGTCATGTGGAGTGTGCTCATTTGTCTGGAATTAAGCAACATACATAAAATTAACTGCATTTACCCCATGCCTCCATAACGCATCTCTGGCTACCAGCATTGTGGTAAAATGGATGAATTCAACCAATTATCTAAAGATATATCTAGTGTTAGGGATCGATGAGGTTGAAGCAAGGGCTGAGAAGGTGCAGGAGGAGCTGGGATCAGTTGCTGACGCAGTTCGTGCAGACAAGGCAAATCTTAGTTGGGCTGAGGTGGCGAGAGAGACAGGAAGTCAGGAAGAATCTCTTGTTGTGGAAGCTTCTAACCAGGAAAGAAGGCAACAGATATAAAGGATGAAGTCTCCCAGTCATTGAATGGCATTCACATAACTGATTCAAGATTCACAAATGGAGGTAATATGGTCATGAACTCTGACAATGAGAACACAAGGGATGAGGCTGCTCAACAATTGGTGTCTTAGTACCAAGAGTGTTGGAAAGATGAAACCAGAGATAATGACATGCAATGTTGAAAATGAGGAGCCCAAGGAAAAAATAAAGGAGGCCATCTTAGACCGCAATGAGTTCTTACACACAACTGAGGGTGCTGAGAATAAGATTGAGTTGTTTTTTAGTAAGCCTGCAGCTGGCGGCACAATGCACTACATTCTGAGGTGTGATCCAACTGTGAGAGAGCTGACTCACAAGAATCATGACAAGTTGAAATTTGAATGGAGAATATAAACAGGGAGAGACAGATTCCGTGCAATTATATGCTATCATTGTCAGAGATACGGCCATTTTGAGGTCAACTGTACTGTTAAGAGCAATGGAAAATGCCTAAAAATGTTTCAAATGCACTGACGATCACAAATCGAAGGATTGCGTTGAAGGATTGTGTGAGGTACATGAAGCTTGAAATCAACCACTCAGTGAATGACCAGTGTTGTGTAGTACTTCAAACCGAAATTGAGAGAATTCGTAACATTACCGATCATGGCTATTAATTAGTGTTTGTACTCAAAGACAAATTGTGTGTTAAATGTTCAGTGTGCTGGAAATAATTTAGTGTGAACCCAAACACGGCTAAGTGACTTTGATGATGCTAAGTGCAGAGCACTGCACCAGCAGCGGACCGGGGCCTGAAACATCATCAACGGTAAACGGTAAACGGAGAAGAGAGAAGAGTTATTGAAATAATGAGAAAAAGAAAAAAAAAAAAACATCGAATAAGTCAAAATGAGATAAAAAAGAAAAAGAAAGGATGAAAGAGAGAGTCTAAGGAAAATAAAAAAGAGGAAAGATACAAATTAAGAAAGGGAGGGAAGAAGGAAGGAAGGAAGGAAGGAAGGAGAATAAGATAGTTAATGGGATAAATAATTTAAAGAAGAATATTTAGAAAAGAAGACATGGGAATATGAATAACGTTCCAAGGAATGATGCAGAAACAGAGGGAGAACAAAATATAGGTCACGACTATTTCATGAGCTAGTCTATAAGAGAGAACTAAAACGATGAATAACTGTGAGGCGAGGAGACAGCAAGGCGAGGAAAACAGGGATTTGTATATCATGAGGTAGAGAGAGAAATGAGGAACAGCTGAGAGGATTAAAGGCCCGCCACCGCCTCCTTCTGTCTCACGAACGCCACCCCCGCCACCGCTTCCTCCTTTCCCTCCCACGCCACCCACGCCACCGCCTCCTACTGTCCCTCGAACGCCACCCCCGCCACCGCCTCCTCCTGCCCCTCGCACGCCAACCCGGCCACCGCCCCTTCCTGTCCCTTGCACGCCAACCCGACCACAGCCTCCTCCTGTTCCTCCCACGCCACCCCCGCCACAGCTTACTCCTGTCCCTCCCGCCACCCCGCCAAGGCCTCTTCCTGTTCCTCCCACGCCACCCCCGCTCCCGGTTTACTCCTGTCCCTCCCACTCCAACCCCGACACTGCCTTTTCCTGTCCCTCGCACGCCAACCCCGCCACCGCCTCTTCTTGTCCCTCCTACGCCACCCCCGCCACCGCCTCCTACTATCCCTAGCACGGCACCCCCGCCACCGCTTCCTCCTGTACCTCGTAAGCCACCCCCGCCACCGCCTCTTCCTGTCCCTCCCATGCCAGACCCGCCTCCGACTCCTACACTCCCTCGTCCGCAACCTTCGCCACCGCCTCTTCCTGTCCCTCGCACGCCACCCCCGCCACCGACTCCTTCTGTCCCTTGCACGCCACCCCCGCCACCGCCTCCTCCTGTCCCTCACACGTCAACCCCGCCACCGCCTCCTTCTGTCCCTTGCACGCCACCCCAGCCACAGTCTCCTCCTGTCCCACGCACGCCACTCCCGACAACGCCTCCTCCTGTCCCTCGTACACCACCCACGCCACCGCCTCCTCCTGTCTCTCGCACGCCATCCCCGCAATCGCTACCTCATGTCCCTCGCACGCCACCCCCGCCACCGACTCCTCCTGACTCTCGCACTTCACCCCCGCCATCGCCTCCTCCTGTCTTTCGAACGCCACCCACGCGGCCGCCTCCTCCTGTCCCACGCACGACACCCCCGCAGCCGCCTCCTCGTTTCCCTCGCACGACACCCCCGCCGCCGCCTCCTCCTTTCCCTCGCACGACACCCCCGCCGCCGCCTCCTCCTTTCCCTCGCACGCCACCCATGCCACCGCCAACTCCTTTCCCTCGAACGTTATCCCCGCTACCGCCTCCTCCTTTCCCTCGCACGCCACCCCCGCCACCGCCTCCTACTGTCCCTCGAACGTCACCCCCGTAACCGCCTCCTCCTGTCCCTCGCACGCCAACCCTGCCATTGTATCCTCCTGTCCCTCGCACGCCACCCCCGCCACCACCTCCTCCTATCTATCGAACGACGCCACCGTCTCCTACTGTCCCTCGCACGCCACCCCCGCCACCGCTTCCTCCTGTCCCTCCCACGCCACCCACGCCACCGCCTCCTACTTTCCCTCACACGCCACTCCCGCCACCTTTTCCTCCTGTCCCTCTAACGTAAACCTCGCAACCGCCTCCTCCTGTCCCTCGAACGCCAACCTCGCCACCGCCTCCTACTGTCCCTCGCACGCCATCCCCGCCACCGCCTCCTCCTGTCCCTCGCACGCCACCCCCGCCACCGCTTCCTCCTGTCCCTCTAACGCCACCCCCGCCACCGACTCCTTCTGTCCTTTGCACGCCACCCCCGCATCCGCTTCCTCCTGTCCCTCGCACGACACCCCCGCCACCGCCTCTTCCTTTCCCTCGCATACCACCCCCGCCACAGTCTCTTCCTGTCCTTCGCAGCCACTCCCGACAACGCCTCTTCCTGTCCCTCGCACACCACCCACGCCATGGGCTCCTCCTGTCCCTCGCACGCCACCCCACCACCGTCTCCTCCTGTCCCTCGCACTCCACCCCGCCTCCGCCTCCCCTGTTTTCACCACCCCGCAGCCGCCTCCTCCTGTCCCTCGCACGCCACCCCCGCCACCGCCTCATACTGTCCCTCGCACCCCACCCCCCCCACCGCCTCCTCCTGTCCCTCGCACGCCAACCCCGCCACCGCCTCATCCTGTCCCGCGCACCCACCACCGCCTCCTCCCCTGTCGAACGCCACCCCACAACCGCCTCCTCCTGTCCTCGCACGCCACCCCCACCACCGCGTCCTCCTGTCCCTCGCACGGCACCCCCCCCACCGACTCCTCCTGTCCCTCGCACGCCACCCCGCCGCCGCCTAATCCTGTCCTTAGCACGCCACCACCGCCGCCGCCTCCTCCGGTCACTCGCACGCCGACCCCCCCACCGCCTCCGACAGTCAGTCGTACGCCATCCACGCCACCGCCACCTCCAGTCCCTCGCACGACACCCAGCCACCGCCTCCTCCTGTCCTTCATGCACACCCCCGTCACCGCTTCTTCCTGTTTCTCGGACGGCAAACCTGCCAACGCCTCCTCCAGTCCATTGCACGCCAACTTCGCAGCCGCCTCCTCCTTTCTCACGCACGACACCCCCGCCGCCACCTCCTCGTTTCCCTGGCACGACACCCCCGCCGCCAGCCTCCTCCTTTCCCTCGCACGACACCCCCGCCGCCGCCTCCTCGTTTCCCTGGCACGACACCCCCGCCGCCAGCCTCCTCCTTTCCCTCGCACGCCATCCCCGCCACCGCCGCCTCCTCGTTTCCCTTGCACGACACCCCCGCCGCCGCCTCCTCCTTTCCCTCGCACGAAACCCCCGCCGCCGCCTCCTCCTTTCTCTCGCACGCCACCCAAGCCACCGCCTCCTCATATCCCTCGCACGCCACCCACGCCATCGCATCCTCCTTTCCCTTGCACGATCCTCCGCCACCGCCTCTTCCTTCCCCTCGCACGCCATGCCCGTCACCGCCTCCTCCTGTCGCTCGCACGCCATCTACGCCACAGCCTCCTCCTGTCCCTCGAACGCCACCCACGCTATCGCCTCCTGTCCCTCGCACACGATCCACGCCACGGCCTCCTCCTGTCCCTTGAATGTCACCCACGCCACCACATCCTCCTGTCCCTCGCTCGCCAACCCCGCCACCGCCTCCTCCTGTCCCTCGCACGCCACCCCCGCCACCGCCTCCTCCTGTCGCTAGAACGCCAACCCCGCCACCGCCTCCTGCTGTCCCTCACGCCACCTCTCCATCGCCTCCTGTCCCTCGAACGCCAACCTCGCCACCGCCTCCTCCTGTCCCTCGAACGCCAACCTCGCCACCGCCTCCTCCTGTCCCTCGCACGCCACCCAGACACCGCCTCCTCATCCTATCTAACGCCATCCCCGCCACCGCCACCTCCTGTCCCTCGCACGCCACCGCAGACACCGCCTCCTCCTATCCCACGAACGCCACCCCCGCCACCGCTTCCTCCTGTCCCTCGAACGCCATCCTCGTCACCGCCATCTCTTGTCCCTCGCACGCCAACCGCCACCGCCTCCTCCTATCTATCGAACGCCATCCCGCCAACGCCTCCTACTGTCCCTCACACGTCACCCCCACCGCCTTCCTCCTGTCCCTCTGCAAACCCAGCCTGCCTCCTCCTGCCCCTCGAACGTCACCTCATACACCAACTCCTCCTGTCATTCGCACCCCTTACCCGCCACCGCCTCCTACCTTCCCTCTAACGTTAACACCGCTACAACCTCATATCCTGTCCTCCACGCCACCCCGCCACCGCTTCCTCCTGTCCCTCACACGCCTCCCACGCCACCGCCTCCTACTGTCCCTCGAACGCCACCCCCGCCACAGCCTCCTCCTGTCCCTCCCACTCCAGCCCTGCCAATGCCTCTTCCTGTCCCTCGCACTCCAACCCCGTCACTGCCTCTTCCTGTCCCTCGCACCACAACCCGCCACCGCCTCTTCTGTCCCTCCTACGCCCCCGCCACAGCCTCCTACTGTCCCTCCAGCACCCGCCACCGCCTCCTCCTGTCCCTCGCACGCCACCCCGCCACCGCCTCTTCCTGTCCCTCCCCACCCCGCCACCACCTCCTCCTGTCCCTCGCACGCCACCCCGCCACCGCCTCCTCCTGTCCCTCGCACACGCCACCCGCCACCGCCTCCTCCTGTCCCTCTCACGCCACCCCCACCGCCTCCTCCTGTCCCTCACGCCACCCCGCCACCGCCTCCTCCTTTCCCTCGCACGCCACCCCGCCACCGCCTCCTCCTGTCCCTCACGCCACCCGCCACCGCCTCCTCCTGTCCCTCCACCCACGCCACCGCCTCCTCCTGTCCCTCCACGCCACCACGCCACCGCCTCCTCCTGTCCTCCCACCCCGCCACCGCCTCCTCCTGTCCCTCCACGCCCACCACCACCTCCTGTCCCTCGCCACCTCCTCCTGTCCCTCGCACGCCACCCACCACCGCCTCCTCCTCTGTCCCTCACGCCATCCCCGCCTCCACCTCCTCCTCCTGTCCACCGCCTCCTCCTCTGTCCCTCGAACGCCACCCCGCCACCGCCTCCTCCTGTCCCTCGAACGCCAACCCCGCCACCGCCTCCTCCTGTCCCTCGCCGCCACCCGCCACCGCCTCCTCCTGTCCCTCACGCCACCCCGCCACCGCCTCCTCCTGTCCCTCGAACGCCACCCCGCCACCTCCTGTCTGTCCCTCACGCCACCCCGCCACCGCCTCCTCCTGTCCCTCACGCCACCCCGCCACCGCCTCCTCCTGTCCCTCGCACCATCCCACCACCGCCTCCTCCTGTCCCTCACGCCACCCCACCGCCTCCTCCTGTCCCTCACCGCCACCCCGCCACCTCTCCTGTCCCTCGCACGCCACCCCGCCACCGCCTCCTCCTGTCCCTCACGCCACCCCACCGCCTCCTCCTGTCCCTCACACGCCACCCCCACCGCCTCCTCCTGTCCCTCACGCCACCCCGCCACCGCCTCCTCCTGTCCCTCGCACGCCACCCCGCCACCGCCTCCTCCTGTCCCTCACGCCACCCCGCCACCTCCTCCTGTCCCTCGCACGCCACCCCACCGCCTCCTCCTGTCCCTCGCACGACAACCCCGCCACCGCCTCCTCCTGTCCATCGCACGACACCCCGCCACCTCCTCCTGTCCTCGCACGCCACCCCGCCACCGCCTCATCCTGTCCTCGCACGCCACCCCGCCACCGCCTCCTTCAGTCATTCGTACGCCTCCCCCGCCACCGCCTCCTCCTGTCCCTCGCACGCCGACCCGGCCACCGCCTCTTCCTGTTTCTCTTACTGCAAAGCTGCCACCGCCTCCTCCAGTCCATTGCACGCCATCCCAGCCACTGCCTCTTCCTGTCCTTAGCACGCCACCTCCGCCCTCGCCTCCTCCTGTCCCTCGCACGCCGTACCCATCACTGCCTTCTCCTGTCCCTCGCACGACAACCATGCCACCGCATCCTCCTGTCACTCGCACGACACCCCGCCACCGCCTCCTCCTTTCCCTCGCACGCCACCACCGCCTCCTCCTGTCCCTCACGCCACCCCGCCACCGCCTCCTCCTGTCCCTCGCACGCCACCCACCACCGCCTCCTCCTGTCCCTCACGCCACCCCGCCACCGCTTCCTCCTGTCCCTCGCCACCCCACCACCGCCTCCTCCTTTCCCTCGCACGCCACCCCGCCACCGCCTCCTCCTGTCCCTCCACGCCACCCCGCCACCGCCTCCTCATGTCCCTCGCACGCCGTACCCGCCACCGCCTCCTCCTGTCCTCTCGAACGCCCACCACCGCCTCCTCCTGTCCCTCACGCCAACCCCGCCACCGCCTCCTCCTGTCACTCCACGCCACCCCGCCACCGCCTCCTCCTGTCCCGCACCACCCCCGCCACCGCCTCCTCCTGTCCCTCCCGCCACCCACCACATCCTCCTGTCCCTCGCACGCCAACCCCGCCAACGCCTCCTCCTGTCCCTAGCACGCCACCCCCACCACCGCCTCCTCCTGTCCCTCGCACGCACCCGCCGCCACCGCCTCCTCCTGTCCCTCACGCCACCCCGCCACCGCCTCCTCCTGTCCCTCGCCACCGCCTCCCTGTCCCTCACGCCACCCCCACCACCACTCCTCCTGTCCCTCCACGCCACCCCGCCACCGCCTCCTGTCCCTCACTTGCCACCCCGCCACCGCGTCTTCCTGTCCATCGCACCCCACCCCCACCACCACCTCCTGTCCCTCGCACGCCACCCCCGCCACCGCCTCCTCCTGTCCCTCACACACCACCCCCCCACCGCCTCCTCCTGTCCAACACCCTCACGCCACCGCCTCCTCCTGTCCCTCACGCCACCTCGCCACCGCCTCCTCCTGTCCCTCAACGCCAACCCCACCACCGCCTCCTACTGTCCCTCGCCACTCCTCCTGTCCCTCCACGCCACCCCACCGCCTCCTCCTGTCCCTCACCCACCACCCCACTTCCCTCCTGTCCCTCTCACACGCCACCGCCACCGCCTCCTCCTGTCCCTCGCCACCCACCACCACCTCCTCTCCTGTCCCTCACGCCACCCCACCACCGCCTCCTCCTGTCCCTCCACGCCAACCCCGCCACCTCCTGTCCCTCCACGCCACCCCGCCACCGCCTCTTCCTGTCCCTCCACGCCACCCCGCCACCTCTTCCTGTCCCTCGCACGCCACCCCACCACCTCCTCCTGTGTCCCTCCACGCCACCCCCGCCACCGCCTCCTACTGTCCCTCCCACGCCACCCCCCCCACCGCCTCCTCCTGTCACTCGCACGCCACCCCCGCCACCGCCTCCTCCTGTCCCTCCACGCCACCCCATAATGCCTCCTCCTGTCCCCTCCCCCACCCCGCCACCGCCTCCTACTGTCCCTCGCACGCCACCCCACCACCACCTCCTTCTGTCCCTCGCACGCACCCCCGCCACCGCCTCCTCCTGTCCCTCCACGCCACCCCGCCACCTCCTCCTGTCCCTCACACGCCACCCCGCCACCTCCTCCTGTCCCTCCACGCCACCCCCGCCACCGCCTTGTCCTGTCCCTCGCACGCCACCACAGCCTCCCTGTCCCTCGCACCACCCCGCCACCGCCTCTTCCTGTCCCTCACGCCACCCCGCCACCCTCCTCCTGTCCCTCACACGCCACCCCCTCCTCCGCCTAGTCCTGTACCTCGCACGCCATCCCCGCCACCGCCTCCTCCTGTCCCTCACGCCACCCCCGCCACCGCCTCCTCCTGTCCCTCACGCCACCACGCCACCGCCTCCTCCTGTCCCTCGCACGCCACACCCGCCACCGCCTCCTCCTGTCCCTCGCACGACAAAAATGACACCGCCTACTCCTGTCCCTTGCACGCCAACCCCGCCGACGCCTCCTCCTGTCCTTCGAACGACACCCACGCCACCGCCTTCCCCTGTCCCTCGCACGACACCTCCGCCACCGCCTCCTACTGTCCCTCGCACGCCACCCCCGCCACCGCCTCCTCCTGTCCCTCGCACGCCACCCCACCTCCTCCATTGTCCTCTCGCCCGCCACCGCCTCCTCCTGTCCCTCGCATGCCACCCCGCCACCGCCTCCTCCTGTCCCACGCCACCCCGCCACCGCCTCCTTCCTGTCCCTCACGCCACCCCGCCACCGCCTCCTCCTGTCCCTCGCACCACCCCGCCACCGCCTCCTCCCTGTCCCTCGCACGCCACCCCGCCACCGCCTCCTCCTGTCCCTCGCCGCCACCCCGCCACCACCTCCTCCTGTCCATCAAACGCCAACCCCGCCACCGCGTCCTCCTGTCCCTCGCACGCCACCACCGCCACCGCCTCTTCCTGTCCCTCCCACGCCAACCCCGCCACCGCCTCCTCCTGTCCCTAGCACGCCACCCCCGCCACCGCCTCCTCCTGTCCCTCGCACGCCACCCCCGCCACCGCCTCCTCCTGTCCCTCGCACGCCACCCTCGCCACCGCCTCCTCCTGTCCCTCGCACGCCACCCCCGCCACCGCCTCTTCCTGTCCCTCGCACGCCACCCCCGCCACCGCCTCCTCCTGTCCCACCCACGCCCACCCACCCACCCCCTCCTCCTCTCCCGCCCACGCCACCCCGCCACCGCCTCTTCCTGTCCCTCACGCCACCCCCGCCACCGCCTCCTGTCTCCCACGCCACCCCGCCACCGCCTCCTCCTGTCCCTCAGACGCCACCCGCCACCGCCTCCTCCTGTCCCTCGCTCGCCACCCCCGCCACCGCCTCCTCCTGTCCCTCAGCCACCCCGCCACCACCTCCTCCTGTCCCTCGCCACCCCCGCCACCGCCTCCTCCTGTCCCTCGCCACGCCACCCACCGCCTCCTCCTGTCCTCCCTCACGCCACCCTTGCCACCGACTCCTCCTGTCCCTCGCACGCCACCCCCGCCACCGCCTCTTCCTGTCCCTCGCACGCCACCTCCGCCACCGCCTCCTCCTACGCCTCCTCTGTCCCTCGCACGCCACCCCCACCACCGCCTCCTCCTGTCCCTCGCCACCACGCCACCCACCGCCTCCTCCTGTCCTCGAACGCCACCTCGCCACCGCCTCCTCCTGTCCCTCGCACGCCACCCCGCCACCGCCTCCTCCTGTCTCGAACGCCACCCCCACCACCTCCTCCTGTCCCTCGCACGCCACCCCGCCACCGCCTCCTCCTGTCCCTCACGCCACCCCCGCCACCTCCTCCTGTCCCTCACCACCCCCACCGCCTCCTGTCCCACGCACGCCACCCCACCACCTCCTCCTGTCCATCGCACGCCAACCCCGCCACCGCCACCTCCTGTCCCTTGCACGCCACCCCCCGCACCGCCTCGTCCTGTCCCTCGCACGCCACCCCCCACCTCCTCCTGTCCCTCCTCTCCACCCCACGCCACCGCCTCCTCCTGTCCCTCGAACGCCACCCCACCACCGCCTCCTCCTGTCCCTCGCACGCCATCCCCGCCACCGCCTCTTGCTGTCCCTGCACGCCACCCGCCACCGCCTCCTCCTGTCCCTCCCGCCACCCCGCCACCGCCTCCTCCTGTCCCCCGCAAGCAAACCCGGCCACCGCCTCTTCCTGTCCCTCGCACGCCAGCCCCGCCACCGCCTCCTACTGTCCCTCGCACGCCACCCCCGCCACCGCCTCCTCCTGTCCCTCCCCCGCCACCGCCGCAAGCGCCTCCGACTGTCCCGCGCACGCCACCCCCAGCGCCGCCTCTTCCTGTCCCTCGCACGCCACCCCCGCCACCGCCTCCTCCTGTCCCTCGCACTCCACCCCCGCCACCGACACTTTCTGTCCCTTGGACGCCACCCCCGCCACCGCCTCCTCCTGTCCCTCCACGCCACCCCACCACCTCCTCCTGTCCCTCGCACTCCCCCCGCCACCGCCTCTTCCTGTCCCTCCACCCCAGCCGCCACCACCTCCTCCTGTCCCTCGCACTCCACCCCGCCACCGCCTCTTCCCTGTCCCTCGCACTCCACCCCGCCACCGCCTCTTCCTGTCCTCACACTCCACCCCGCCACCACCTCCTCCTGTCCCTCGCACTCCACCCCCACGCCTCTTCCTGTCCCTCACCTCCACCCCCGACACCACCTTTTCCTGTCCCTCGCACTCCACCCCCGCCACCGCCTCTTCCTGTCCCTCGCACTCCACCCCCGCCACCGCCTCTTCCTGTCCCTCCCACGCCACCCCCGCCACCGCCTCTTCCTGTCTCTCGCCAACCCCCACCACCTCCTCCTGTCCCTCGCACGCCACCCCGCCACCGCCTCTTCCCTGTCCCTCACGCCACCCCACCACCACCTCTTCCTGTCCCTCACCTCCACCCCCCACCGCCTCTTCTGTCCCTCACACTCCACCCCGCCACCGCCTCTTCTGTCCCTCACACTCCACCCCCACCACCTCCTCCTTATAGTCCCTCACCTCCACCCCGCCACCGACTCTTCCTGTCTCTCGCACTCCACCCCCGCCACTTCTCTCCGCCTCCCCCGCCACCGCCTCTTCCTGTCCCTCGCCTCCACCCCCACCACCGCCTCTTCCTGTCCCTCGCACTCCACCCCCGCCACCGCCTCTTCCTGTCCCTCGCACTCCACCCCCGCCACCGCCTCTTCCTGTCCCTCGCACGCCACCCCCGCCACCGCCTCTTCCTGTCCCGTGGCCGCCCCCCCCGCCACCGCCTCTTCCTGTCCCTCACTCCACCCCGCCACCGCCTCTTCCTGTCCCTCACGCCACCCCGCCACCACCTCTTCCTGTCCCTCGCACTCACCCCCGCCACCTCTTCCTGTCCCTCGCACTCCACCCCCGCCACCGCCTCCTCCTGTCCCTCGCACTCCACCCCCGCCACCACCTCTTCCTGTCCCTCGCACTCCACCCCCGACACCGCCTCTTCCTGTCCCTCGCACTCCACCCCCGCCACCGCCTCTTCCTGTCCCTCGCACTCCACCCCCGCCACCGCCTCTTCCTGTCCCTCGCACTCCACCCCCGCCACCGCCTCTTCCTGTCCCTAGCACGGCACCCCCGCCACCGCCTCTTCCTGTCCCTAGCACGGCACCCCCGCCACCGCCTCTTCCTGTCCCTAGCACGGCACCCCCGCCACCGCCTCTTCCTGTCCCTCCACGCCACCCACCGCCTCTTCCTGTCCCTCACTCCACCCCGCCACCGCCTCTTCCTGTCCCTCACTCCACCCCCGCCACCACCTCTTCCTGTCCCTCACCCACCCCCGCCACCGCCTCTTCCTGTCCCTCACGCCACCCCACCACCGCCTCTTCCCTGTCCCTCGCACGCCACCCCCGCCACCACCTCTCCTGTCCCTCACGCCACCCCCCACCGCCTCTTCCTGTCCCTCACACGCCACCCCACCACCGCCTCTTCCTGTCCCCTCACCACACCCCGCCACCTCTTCTCCTGTCCCTCACGCCACCCCGCCTCCGCCTCCTCCTGTCCCTCGCACTCCACCCCCACCACCTCTTCCTGTCCCTCACCCCACCATCTTCCTGTCCCTCGCACTCCACCCCACCACCACCTCCTGTCCCTCACACGCCACCCCGCCACCGCCTCTTCTTGTCCCTCGCTCCACCCCCGCCACCGCCTCCTCGTGTCCCTCACACTCCACCCCCGCCACCTCCTTCCTGTCCCTCACACGCCACCCCGCCACCGCCTCTTCCTGTCCCTCGCCCCCGCCACCGCCTCTTCATCCCTCGCCACCCCGCCACCGCCTCTTCCTGTCCTCTCCCTCCAACCCCCGCCTCTTCCTGTCCCTCCGAAGCCACCCCCGCCACCGCCTCCTCCTGTCCCTCACGCCACCTCCACCCTACCGCCTCCTCCTGTCCCTCACGCCACCCCCGCCACCGCCTCCTTGTCCCTCACTACCCCGCCGCCTCCTCCTGTCCCTCACCTCCACCCCCACCACCGCCTCTTCCTGTCCCTCGCACGCCACCCCCCCGCCACCGCCTCCTCCTGTCCCTCACGCCACCCCGCCACCGCCTCCTCCCTGTCCCTCACGCCACCCCACCACCGCCTCTTCTGTCCCTCGCACTCCACCCCGCCACCGCCTCCTCCTGTTCCTCACGCCACCCCGCCACCGCCTCCTCCTTTCCCTCACGCCACCCCGCCACCGCCTCCTCCTCCTCACGGCTCACCCCACCCCCCGCCTCCTCCTGTCCCTCGCACCACCCCGCCACCGCCTCTTCCTGTCCCTCGCACTCTACCCCAGCAACCGCCTCCTCCTGTCCCTCGCACTCACCCCGCCACCGCCTCTTCCCTGTCCCTCGCCTCCCCCCGCCACCGCCTCACCTGTCCCTCGCCTCCCACCCCACCACCACTCCCTTCCTCACCTCCTGCCACCCCGCCTCCCTGTCCTCACCACGCCACCCCGCCACCTCCTCCTGTTCCTCACGCCACCGCCACCGCCTCCTCCTGTCCCTCACACGCCCACCACCGCCTCCTTCTCTCCCTCGCCTCCCACCCCGCCACCGCCTCCTCCTGTCCCTCACCTCCACCCCCACCGCCACCTCCTGTTCCTCACCGCCACCAACCCCGCCACCTCCTGTCTCCTTTTCAGCCCACCACCTCCTCCTGTCCCTCACTTCACCCCACCACCTCCTTCTGTCCCCTCCACCCACGCCACCGCCTCCTCCTGTCCCTCGCACACCCCGCCACCACCTCCTCCTCCTGTCCCTCACGCCACCCTGACGCCTCCTTTCCCTCACACGCCACCCCCGCCACCTCTCCTCCTGTCCCTCGCACACCCCACCACCACCTCCTTTGTTTCCTCCTCACCCCCGCCACCGCCTCCTCCTGTCACTCACACACCACCCCGCCACCGCCTCCTGTCCCTCACCACCCCCGCCACCGCCTCCTCCTTTTCCTCCGCACCCCACCGCCACCTCCTCCCTTCCTCCGCACTCCACCCCCGCCACCTCCTCCTGTTCCTCACGCACCCCACCACCGCCTCCTTATAGTCTCTCACGCCACCCCACCACCGCCTCCTCCTGTTCCTCACTTGCCCACCATCCCCGCCTCCTTGCCACCCCACCCACCTCCTCCTGTCCCTCACGCCACCCACCACCTCCTCCTAGTTCCTCACTCCACCCCCGCCACCGCCTCCTCCTGTTCCTCACCAACCCCGCCACCGCCTCCTTAGTTCCTCCCACTCCACCCCCACCACCTCCTCCTGTCCCTCACACGCCATCCCCACCACCGCCTCCTCCTTTCCCTCGCACGCCACCCCGCCACCTCCTCCTGTTCCTCACCCGCCACCGCCTCCTCCTGTTCCTCACTCCACCCCCGCCACCTTCTCCTGTCCCTCACGCCACCCACCACCGCCACCTCCTCCTGTCTCGCACGCCCCCCACCACCTCCTCCTGTCCTCCCACCCCGCCACCACCGCCTCCTCCTTTTCCTCACCTCCACCCCACCACCGCCTCCTCTTCCTCACGCCGCCCCCACCACCGCCTCCTCCTGTCCCTCGCCTCCACCCCACCGCCTCCTCCTGTTCCTCACACTCCCACCCCACGCCACCGCCTCCCTGTCCCTCACCACCCACCCACCGCCTCCTCCTGTCCCTCACCTCCACCCCACCACCTCCTCATGTTCCTCACCTCCCACTCCATGCCACCGCCTCCTCCTGTCCCTCGCACCCAACCCCACCACCTCCTCATAGTTCCTCCACACTCCACCGCCACCCCGCCACCGCCTCCTCCTGTCCCTCGCACGCCACCCCGCCACCGCCTCATCCTCCTCACCTCCCACCCCGCCACCGCCTCCTCCTGTTCCTCACCGCCACCCCGCCACCGCCTCTCCTGTTCCTCGCACCCCCGCCACCGCCTCCTCCTGTCCCTCACGCCACCCCGCCACCTCTCCTGTTCCTCGCACCTCCACCCCGCCACCGCCTCCTGTTCCTCACCTCCCACCCGCCACCACCTCCTGTTCCTCACCTCCCACCCCACCACCGCCTCCTCATGTTCCTCACCTCCACCTTCTCCCACCACCACCTCCTAGTTCCTCACGCCACCCCACCACCATCTCCTCCTGTTCCTCTCACCATCCCCCACCACCGCCTCCTCCTGTTCCTCACGCCACCCCACCACCGCCTCCTCCTGTCCCTAGCACGCCACCCACCATCGCCTCTCCTGTTTCCTCACCTCCACCCACCCACCGCCTCCTCCTGTCCCTCACGCCAACCGCCACCACCTCCTCCCTTGGTTCCTCACTCCACCCCGCCACCGCCTCCTTATGGTTTCCTCACCTCCCACCCCGCCACCACCTCCTCCTGTTCCTCACACCCATCACCCCGCCACCGCCTCATATAGTTTCCTCACTCCACCCCCGCCACCTCCTCCTGTCCCTCGCACGCTAACCCCACCCACCGCCTCCTTATGTCCTCACACTCCACCCACGCCACCGCCTCCTCCTTTTCCTCCACCTCCACCCACCACCGCCTCCTTGGTTCCTCACCTCCCCCGCCACCACCTCCTCCTGTCCCTCACGCCACCTCGCCACAGCCTCCTTATGTTCCTCACCTCCCACCCCACGCCACCGCCTCATCCTGTTCCTCGCACTCCACCCCGCCACCGCCTCCTGTGGTTCCTCACCTCCCACCTCCCGCCACCTCCTCCTTTCTCACACCAACCTCACCACCCCGCCACCTCACCACCTCCTGTTCCTCACCTCCCACCCCACCACCTCCTCCCTGTTCCTCACCCCTCCACTAACCACCACCTCCTGCTTCCCTCACCTCCCACCCCGCCACCACCTCCTACTGTTCCTCACCAACCACCACCTCACCTCCTATTCCTCACGCCACCCACCCCACCACCTCCTCCTGTCCCTCACACGCCACCCCGCCACCACCTCCTCCTGTCCCTCACACCCCACCCCGCACCACCTCCTGTTTCCTCACCTCCCACCCCGCCACCGCCTCCTCCTGTCCCTCACACATAACCCACCACCACCTCCTTAGTTTCTCTCCCACCCACCCCGCCTTTCCGCCTCCTTATAGTCCCTCGCACTCCACCCCCGCCACCGCCTCCGCATGTTCCTCACACTCCACTCCCGCCACCGCCTCATCCTGTTCTCACACTCCACCCACGCCACCGCCTCCTCCTGTTCCTCACGCCAACCCCGCCACCGCCTCCTAGTTCCTCGCACTCCACCCCACCACCGCCTCCTCCTGTTCCTCACACTCCACCCCACCACCACCTCCTCCTTTCCTCACACTCCACCCCACCACCACCTCCTCCTGTCCCTCACTACCCCACCACCACCTCCTTAGTTCCTCACTTCACCCCACCACCTCCTCCTGTCCCTCACCACCCCCACCACCACCTCCTTTCCTCACACTCCCACCACCCGCCTCCTCCTGTCCTCACCTCCCACCACCTCCTGGTTCCTCACCTCCACCCCCGCCACCGCCTCCTCCTGTCCCTCACCTCCCCCACCACCACCTCCTTGTTCCTCACCTCCACCACCCACCACCTCCTCCTGTTCCTCACCTCCCCCCACCACCACCTCCTATAGTTTCCTCACGCCACCCCCGCCACCTCCTCCTGTTCCTCACTTACTCACCTCCACCCCCACCACCGCCTCCTCCTGTTCCTCTGCCTCCTTACCCCGCCACCGCCTCCTTGTTTCCTCACGCCACCCCCGCCACCTCCTCCTTGGTTCCTCACCCACCCCGCCACCGCCTCCTGTTCCTCACACTCCACCTCCATCACCGCCTCCTCCTGTCTCCTCTGTTCCTCAGACACCCCACCACCGCCTCCATGGTTCCTCACACTCCCTCCCCCGCCACCGCCTCCTCCTGTCCCTCACACGCCCCGCCACCGCCTCCTTGTAGTTCCTCACCTCCATCCCACCACCACCTCCTCCCTGTTCCTCACCACGCCACCCCACCTCGCCTCTTCCTCACCCACCCCACCACCACCTCTCCTTTCTCACGCCAACCCCACCACCACCTCATTCCTCACCTCCACCCACCCACCGCCTCCTCCTTTTCCTCACCCCGCCACCGCCTCCATGTTCCTCACACTCCACCCCGCCACCGCCTCCTCCTGTTCCTCACCACCCCACCACCACCTCCTCCTGTTCTCACCTCCCACCCCCACCACCTCCTCCTGTCCCTCACCCACCCACCACCTCCTCCCTGTTGCCCTCACACCCCACACCACCTCCCTCCTGTTCCTCCTCCCACCCCCACCACCTCCTCTCCTGTTCCTCACACCAACCCCGCCACCACCTCCTCCTTTCCCTCACCTCCCACCCCCCACGCCTCCTCCTGTCCCTCGCACGCCACCCCGCCACCACCTCTCTGTTCCTCCTCCCTGCCTCCTCCTAGCACGCAACCCCTGCCATCGCCTCCTTATAGTTCCTCACCTCCACCCCACATTTCTCGCACCGCCTCCCTGTTCCCCTCACCCTTAACCCCTTACTGCCTCCTGTTCCTCACGGCCACCCCACCGCCTCCTCTGTTCCTCACCTTCTTCCCACGCCGACCCGCCACCACCTCCTGTTCCTCACACGCCACCCCGCCACCACCTCCTCCTTCCCACCCCCGCCACCCTCCTCCTGCCTCAGCCACCCCCACCACCTCTTCCTGTCCCTCACACAAAACCCCACCACCGCCTCCTCCTCACCAAACCCCCACCACCACCTCCTCCCTGTCCCTCACCTCACCCCCCACCACCACCTCCTTATATTTCCCCCTCACCTAACCCCGCCACCCTCCTCGCCTTTCCTCACCTCCCACCCCCACCACCGCCTCATTTCCTCACCTCACCCCACCACCTCCTCCTGTTCCTCACCCTTACTTCCACCTCCTGTTCCTCACCTCCACCCACACCACCTCCTGTTCTGCCCTCCACCCCACGCCACCTCCTTGAGTTTCCTCTCCACCCCGCCGCCACCTCCTCCTGTTCCTCACCTCTACCCACCACCCCCCACCACACCTCCTGTTCCTCACGCCACCCACCACCGCCTCCTCTGTCCCTCACGCCACCCCACCACCACCTCGCCTGTTCCTCACCACCCACCACCATCTCCTCCTGTCCCTCACGCTAACCCCGCCACCGCCTCCTTATGGTTCCTCTCACCCCCCCGCCACCTCCTCCTCCCCTCACACTTCCCACCACCGCCTCATAATTTCCTCACTCCCACCCGCCACCACCTCCTCCTGTTTCACACACTTCTTCCACCCCTGCAGGCCATCACACGCCACCCCGCCACCGCCTCATATGGTTCCTCACCTCCACCCACCCACCTCCTCCTGTCCCTCACTCGCACGCCAACCCCGCCACCGCCTCATGGTTCCTCCCTCCACCCCCGCCACCACCTCCTCCTGTTCCTCACACTCCACCCCCGCCACCACCTCCTTGGTTCCTCACACTCCCACCCCCGCCACCGCCTCCTCCTGTTCCTCGCACTCACCCACCACCGCCTCCTCCTGTTCCTCACCCCACCCCGCCACCACCTCACCTGTTCCTCCTCACCCACCGCCTCCTCCTGTCCCTCACCTTACTCCCACCACCACCTCATATAGTTCCTCCCACTCCACCCACCACCACCTCCTCCTGTTCCTCACACTAACCCACCACCACCTCCTTGTAATTTCCTCCACCCACCCCACCACCTCCTCCATTTCCTCACACTCCAACCCACCACCGCCTCCTCCTGTTCCTCACTCCCACCACCACCCACCTCCTTCTGTTCCCTCACCTCCACCCACCCACCTCCTCCTGTCCCCTCACACCCCACCACCACCTCCTGTTCCTCACGCCAGCCTCCACCTCCTTGCTGGTTCCACCTCCTTAGTTTCACCTCCCCCACCACCTCCCCCTTACACATCTTACACTGTCCTCCTGGTTACTCACACCCCACCGCCTCCTTCTGTCCCTCGCACGCCTAACCCCACCACCTCCTCTGTTCACACACCCCTCCTGTTCTCACCTCCACCCCACCACCACCTCCTCCCTGTCCCTCGCACGCCAACCCGCCACCACTCGCCATAGTTCCTCCATCCCCTCCACCACCTCCTCCTCCCTTAGTTCACCTCCCCCACCACCTCCTCCACACGCCTAACCCCACCACCACCTCCTTAGTTCCTCACACTCCACCCACCCACCGCCTCCTCCTGTCCCTCACGCTCCCACCACCACCTCCCTAGTTCCTCACGCCACCCCGCCACCGCCTCCTCCTGTCCCTCGCACTCCACCCCGCCACCGCCTCATATGTTCCTCGCACTCCAACCCCGCCACCTTCTCCTCCTGTCCCTCGCACTCCAACCCACCTCACTCCTGTTCCTCACTCCTCCCACCCGCCACCACCTCCTCCTGTCCCTCCTTCTTCACCTAACCCACCGCCTCACCTATAGTTCCTCACCTCCACCCCATCCTCCCTGTCCCTCTTGCCCACCTCACCCTCCTGCTGTTTCCTCACCTCCCACCCACCACCACCTCACTATATAGTTCCTCACCTCCACCCTACCACCCATCCTCCTCCCCCATTACCACATGTTCCTCACCTCCCACCCACCTCCTCCTGTTCCTCTTGCCCTTAGTCCTTCCTCCACCTCCACCCACCTCGCCAATTCCTCACCTCCCACACCACCACCTCATATTAGTTTCCTCACACACCCACCCCACACCACCTCCTCCTGTTATTCCTCACCGCCACTTACCCCCTCTCTTGGTTCCCTCACTCACTCTCCCACCTCCCACCACCTCCTCTCATGTTCCTCACCTTCGCTAGCCCGCCATCACCTCATATAGTTTCCTCACTTGCGCCACCCCCCCGCCCACCGCCTCCTCCTGTTTTCTCCTTGCTTCGCCACCCCGCCACCGCCTCCCCTGTAGTTCCTCGTTCACGCCTTGCCCACCGCCATCCTCCTCATGTCCCTTACGCCACCCACGCCACCACCTCCTCTTCACTCACGCCAACCCCTGTAACCCCTCCTCACTTGGTTCCTCACCTCCCACCCACACCACCACCTCCTCTGTCCCCTCACCACTACGCTAGCCCACCACCACCTCATATGGTTTCTCACCTCCACCCACTTACCACCGCCTCCTCCTGTTCCTCACACTAGCCCTGCCCGCCACCGCCTCATATAGATCCTCCTCCCACCCCTTTCTCCTATTTCCTCACACTTGCCCACCACCACCTCACCATCATTCCTCATAATCCACCCCACCACCGCCACTCTTCCTGTCCCTCACCCGCCAACCCCACCCACCACCTCATATAGTTTCCTCACCTCCCACCCCACCATCGCCTCCTCCTGTTCCCCCACCTCCACCCCACCACCACCTCCTCTTGGTTCCTCACCTCCACCCCACCACCACCTCCCTCCCTGTTCCTCACGCCAACCCCGCCACCACCTCCCATAGTTCCTCACCTCCCCACCCCCACCACCCCTCCTCCTGGCTTTCTTACACATAACCCCTCCTTGCTCGCCTCACTTATAGTTTCCCCTCACCTTTCACCCCACCCACTGCTTCCTCCTGTTTCCACCACGCTACCCCCCCCACCACCGCCTCATGTTCTCACCCACCCCACCTCCTCCTGTCCCCTCTTGCCACCAGCCCTCACGCCACCCGCCACCGCCTCCCTACTGTTTCCTCACACTTGCCAACCGACACCGCCTCCCTTAGTTCCTCTTATGGTTTCCTCGCACTCCACCCCCACCCACCTCCTCCTGTTCCTCACCCTTCTTGCCATCCCGCCTCACTTATAGTTTCCTCACTTGCTCCACCCACGCCACCGCCTCCTCCTGTTCCTCGCACGCTAACCCCGCCATCGCCTCATATGATTCCTCACCTCCACCCCGCACACCTCCTCCCCTGTCCCTCGCACGCCAACCCCACCGCCTCTAGCTGTCCTTCGCATGCCACCACCGCCGCCGCCTCCTCCTGTCTGTCCAGGCCGCCGACCCGCGCCACCGCCTCCTTCAGTCATTCATGCACGCCACTCCATCACTGCCTCCTCACTTTCCTTGCACGCCGCCCAAGCCACCGCCTCCCCTCCTGTCCTTCCATGCACCACCCCCGTCACCGCTTCTTCACCTGTTTCTCAGAGCAGCAAACTTTCGCCACCACGCCTCCTCCAGTCCATTCCACGCCACCTTCGCCGCAGCCTCATCCTTTCCCTCGCACGACTTACCCCGCCGTCGCCTCCTCGTTTCCCTCGCACGGCTTACCCCCGCCGCAGCCTCCCTCCTTTCCCCCCGACACCCCCGCCGCAGCTTCCTCATTTCTCTCGCGACACCCCTGCCAAACGCATCCTCCCTTTCCCCCTTGCGCTTACCCCCCGCCGCCGCCTCACTCCCTTTCCACTCGCACGCCACCCATACCCACCTACTACTCCCTTTCCCTGGCAAACGTTATCTCCCGCCACCCAGCCTCCTCATTTCCCTCGCTTTGCCTCCCCCACCACCTCCTCCTGCTCTCCCTCGAGACGTACACCCGTAACCGCCTCCATCACTGTCCCCTCGCACGCCAACCCTGCCATTGCGTTCTCCTGTCCCTCGCAAGCCCATACCCGCCACCCACCTCCTCCTATCTATCGAACAACGCATACCGCCTCCTACTGTCCCTCGCCGCCACCCCGCATCAAACCCAGACATATAAGCCAAAGAGTCAACATCCCACCCAGACAATTAAGCCAAGAAGTCAGCATCCCCACCCAGACAGTTAAGCCAAGGTCAGCATCCCCACCCAGACAATTAAGCCAAAGGTGTCGGCATCCCCACCAGGCTGCCAGTTAGCCTGAATCAACATCCCACCCAGACAATGTGTGGTCATGCATCCCACCCACGACAGCTAAGCCAAGTTTAACATCGCCACCCAACAGCTTAAGCCAAGGTCAGCATCCCACCTTGAACAGTTAAGCCAAGGTCAGCATCACCGGGCAATTAAGCGTGGTGGCATCACCCGAACGGTTAAACCAAGGTCAGCATCCACCCAGACAACCAGACAGTTAAGCCAGGTCAGCATCACCAAACAGTTAAGCCAGGTCGGCATCCCACCCAGACGACCCAAGCCAGGTCAGCATCCCACCCAGACAGTTAAGCCAGGTCGGCATCCCACCGCAGACAGTTAAGCCAAGGTCAGCATCACCCAGACAGTTGTTAAGCCAAGGTCAGCATTCCACCCAGAGAAGTTAAGCCAGGTCGGCATCCCACCAGACAGGTGGCAAAGAGGTAGCATCCCACCACCGAACGGTTAAACCAGGTCGCATCCCACCCAGACAGTTAAGCAAAGGTCAGCATCCCACCCAGAGGTAAGCAAGGTCGCATCCCATTGTCTTCTTCTTCGTCGTCTTCTTCGTCGTCTTCTTCTTCGTCGTCTTCTTCTTTCGTCGTCGTAATCGTCTCCTTTTCCGTTTTCGTCTTCTTTTTCATCTTCTTCTTCGTCTTCTTCTTCGTCGTCTTCGTCTCCTTCTTCGTTTTGGTCTTCTTCTTCGTCTTCTTCTTCGTCTTCGTCTTCTTCGTCTTCTCCGTCGTCTTCTTCGTCTTCGTCTTCTTCGTCTTCTTCGTCAAATCTTCTTCATCTTCTTCGTCTTCCGATATTTCTTCGTCTTCTTCTTCCGTCGTCTTCTTCGATGGCTAAATCCTCTTCTTCTTCTTCTTCTTGATCTTTCTTCGTCTTCTTCTTCGTCATCTTTAAAATATTCTTCTTCCGTCTTCTTCTTCTTCTTCTTCTTCTTCTTCTTCTTCTTCTTCTTCGTCTTTTCTTCCAAATAACCTTCGTCGTCTTCTTCGTCGTCTTCCTCGTCGTGGTGATGTTTGTATTTTTAGAATTTTTTGCTCCGTTTTTTTTTTTTTTTTTTTTTTTTTTGGTCTCGTCGTGTTGTTTATTTTATATTTTATATTATTTTTGCTTTGGTCGTGTGTTTTTAATGTTTTTTTTGCTCTGGTCGTATTTTTTATTTTTTTTGGTTGTTGTTTTTTTGCTCTGGTCGTGTTGTTGGTTATTTTTTTTTTCCTCTGGTCGTGTTTTTTTTTTTGTTTTTTAATCTCGTCGTGGTTTTTTTACTTTGGTCGTGTTTTTTTTTTTTGCTCTGGTGTTTTTTTTATTTTTATTTTGTTTTTTTGCTCTGGTCGTGTTGATTTTTTGCTCTGGTCTTTTTTTTTTGCTCTGGTCGTTTTTTATTTTAATTTTTTTGTTGCTCTGGTCGTGTTTTTTTTTTGTTTTGTTTTTCTCTGGTCGTTTTTTATTTTTTTTTTGCTCAGGTCGTTTTTTTTTATTGCTCTTGTCGTGTTTTTTTTTGCTCTGGTCGTTTATTTATTTATTTTTTTTTGCTCTGGTCGTTTTTTTATTTGCTCTGGTCGTGTTTTTTTTATTTTTTTTTTATTTTTTGCTGTTTTTTTTCTTTTTTTTGTTCGTCTATTTTTTTTTTTTGCTCTTGTCGGGTTTCATTTTTTTTATATGCTCGGGTCGTGTTATTTTTTTTTGCTCCATCAGGTTTAATATTTTTGCTCTTTTAATTTTTTTTTTTTGCTCTGGTATTTTTTTTTTTTTATTTGCGTTTTTTTTTTTTTTTTTTTGCTCTGGTCGTGTTTTTTTTTTTTTGTTTTTTTGCTCTGGTCTTTTTTTTTGCTCTGGTCGTGTTTTGTTTAATTTTTTTTGCTCTTGTTTTTTTGTTATTTTTTGCTCTGGTTTATTTTTTTATTTTTTTTTGCTCTGGTCTATTTGTTTCGTTTTTTTGCTCTGGTCGTGTTTATTTTTTGACCTCTGGTCATTTTTCTTTGCATTTTTTTTTTTTTGTCTAGTCATGTTTTGTTTTTTTTGCTCTAGTCGTGTTATTTGTTATTTTTTTTTATTTTTGCCTTTGCTCTAGTCAGGTTTTGGCTAAATTACATCCTGTTTGTTTTGCTTTGTGATGCTTTTTTATTTATTTTATATATTTTTTTTTGCTCTCGTCGGCTGTTTTTTTTTTGCTCTGAGTAATTTTGTTGTTGTTATTTTTTGCTCTTGTCGTTTTTTTGTCTGCTCTGGTCAATTTTTTTTTTTGCTCTGGTCGTTTTTTTTTTACTCTAGTCGTATTTTTTTATTTGTTTTTTGCTCTGGTCGTTTTTTTTTTTTTTGCTCTTATCAGTTTTATTTTATTTTGTTTGCTCTAGGTCGTGTTGTTTTTTTTATATTTTTTTTTTGCTCTGGTCGTGTTTTCTTTTTTTTACTCTGTTATTCGTTTTTGCTTTTACTCGTTATTTATTTTATTATTTTTTTTTGCTCTAGTCCATTTTTTTTTATTTTTACTCTGGTCGTGTTTTTTTTATTTGTTTACTCTAATTAATGTTTTTTTTTCCTCCTCTAGTTTTTTTTGCTCTGGTCGTGTATGTTTTTCTTTTGTTCTGGTCGATATTGTTTTCTCATTTTTTTTTACTCTAGTCGTATTTTTTTTCCCTCTGGTCATATTTATTTTTGTTTTTTGCTCTTTGTCAGGTTTCTATTTCTTTTTTTGCTCTGATCCTTTGTTATTTTACTCTTATCATTTATTATTTTTTTACTCTAGTCGTGTTTTTTTATTTATAATTATATTTTTTGCTGATTTTTTTCTTTTTTACTGTTCGTCAATTCTATTTTTTTTTTTTTACTCCAGGTCATTTTTTTTTTTTTACTCTTGTTTTTTTTTTCATAAGTCGTATTTTTTTTTTTATATATTATGTCTCTCATTTTTTTTTTTTTTGCTCTAGTCATTTTTTGTTTTTGCTCCCCGTCGTGTTATTGTTTTATTTATTTTTTTGCTCTAGTTCGTTTTTTATTCGACTCTTGCTTTTTTTTTTTTGCTCTGGTCGTGTTTTTTTTTATACTTTGCTCTGGTCTTTTTTTTTTTACTCTGGTCGTGTTTTGTTTTCATTGTTTTTTTTTCTCTAGTCATGTTTTTTGTCTTTTTACTCTAGTCATTTGTTATTTTTTTGCTCTGGTCATGTTTTTTATTTATTTTTTTTATGATCATTTTTATTTATTGTTTTCTCTGTTTTCTTTCAATTAATTTTTTTGCGTCTGAGTCAGCAATGTTTTTTCATTTTACTCATATTTTGTTTATTTTTAACTCTGGTATGTTTTTTTTGTTGTTTTTTATTTACTCTGGTCGTGTTTTTTACTCTAGTGATATTTTTTTACTCTAGTCGTTTTTTTCTTAGCTCATGTTGTTGTTTTTTTTACTTTAGTCATTGTTTTTGCTCTGGTCGTGTTTTATTTTTTTTTTCTGGTGGCGTTTTTTTTGCATTTTTTATTTTGCCTCTGAATCGTGTTTATTTTTAGCATCTCTTTCATAGTATTTTTTTTATAGTCGTATTTTTTTTTGCTCTGGTCTTTTTTTTTCACTGGTCATCAGCCTTATTTTATTTCTTTTTGCTCTGGTCTTCGTTTTTTTTATAATTTTTTTTTTTTTTTGGTCTGGTCGTTTTTTTGTTTTGCTTACTCAGATCGTGTTGACTTTGTTGTTTTTGTTATCCTGTCCAAGTTTGTGTTTTGCTCTGGTCGTGTTGTACTTTCGTTTTTGCATCTCAATGTATTTATTATTTTATTTTTACTTGCAGATGTTTATTTTTTTTTTGCTCTGGTCGTTTTATTGTTATTTTGTTTTGTTTTTTGCTCTAGTCGTGTTTTTACTGTCCTCAGTTTTTTTTTTTGCTCTATTTCAATATTTATTTTTTTTTTGTCCAGTGTTTTTTTTTGTTTAGTCATTTTTTCTCTGGTCGTTTTTATTTTACTCAGGTCATTTTTTTTTTGCTCTAATGTCGTATTGTTTTTTTACTCTAGTCATACAGTTTTTTTACTCTGGTCGTGTTTTCTGTTTTTTTTGCTCTGGTCATTATTTTTGCAATGCTTACTCAGCGTGTTTTTTTACTCTTGTCGTTTTTTTGTGCTCATTTATTTTTTTTTTTTGTTTTTGCTCTTCTCCAAGTTTTATTTACATTTTTTTTACTCAGTCTTTTTTTTTTTTTGCTCTAGTCATTTTTTATATAGTATTTACGTTTTTTTGCTCTAGTCGTGTTTTTTGTTTGTGTTTGCTCTGGTCTTTTGCTCTGGTCGTATTTTTATTATATTCATAATTTTTTGCTCTTGTTTTTATTTTGTTTTTGCTCTGGTCTTTTCAATCATGTTATTGTTTTTGTTTGTGTTTTGTTTTGCTCTGGTCTATTTGTTTCGTTTTTTGCTCCGTATTATCGTGTTTTTTTTTTGCTCTGGTCGTGCATTTTTTTTTTGTTTTTGCTTTTTTTTTTTTTGCTCTAGTATTTTTTTAATTTTATTTGTTTTTACTCTAGTCGTATTTTTTGTAGTTTTTTGCTGCTAAATATCAGTTTTATTTTTTTTTTTGCTCAGGTCGTTTTTTTTTATTTTTGTTTTTCTCTGGTCGTTTTAATTTTTTTTTACTCCAGTCATTATTTTTTTTTTTGTTTTGCTTTTTTACTCTAATCCAGTTTTTTTTTTTTACTCGGGTCGTTTTTTTTTACCGTTTTTTTTGTCTCTGGTCGTAATTTTTTTTTTGCTCTGAGTCGTTTATTTATTTACTCGGTTGTTTGTTTTTGCTTTTTTTTACTCTTATCAGTTTTTTGTACTGGTCAATCAGTCTGTTATTTTTTTTTTTTTTGCTCTGGTCGTTTTTTTTTTTCTTTTGCTCTGGTCATTATTTGTTGTTTTTTTTGCTCTGGTCGTGTTCTTATTATTTGTTTTATTTTGTTTTGCTCTGGTCTTTTTCTTTTTTCACTCTGGTCGTATTAGTTTATTTTCTTTTTATATCAGGTCCTTTTATTTTTTTATTTTAGTCGTGTATTTATTTTTTGCTCTGGTCGTGTTTTTATTTTATTTTTGCTCTTATCGTATTTTTTCTCATGTTTTTTTTTTTGTTCTGGTCTTTTGTTTTTTTTTTACTCCTGCTCTGCTCTTTTTTACTCTGATCGTTTGTTTTTGTTTGCATTTACTCCCGTCGTGTTTATTTTTATTTTTGCATCTTGTTTTTTGTACTTTTTTTATTTTTTGCTCTGCTCATCGTGCTTTTTTTTTTTTTCTGGTCAATATTTTTCATTTGTTATTTTTTATCTAATTTTTTGTTTTTTTGCTCTAGTCAGTTTTTTTGTTTGTTTTTACTCTGGTCTTTTTTTTTTTTTTTTCTCTGGTAGTCATTGCTTATTTATTTTTGGCTATCTGGTCGTGTTTTCTTTTGTTATTGTAATTCATATTTTTTACTCTGGTCGTCTTTTTCTTTTGTTATTGTTCTTTCTGGTCATGTTTTTTTTTATTTATTTTTTTTTGCTCTGGTCGTTTTTTTTCTTTTTACTCTGGTGTGTTATTTATTTTTGTTTGTGTTTTTATCTGGTCGTGTTTATTATTTTTCTGGTAGCATTTTTTTTTTACTCTGTTCGTATTTGTTATTTTTTTGCTATGGTGCTATTTTTTCTTTTTTTTGCTCTGGTCTTTTTTTTTTTGCACTGGTGTTTTATTCACTAGTCGTATTTTATTTTTCCTTTTACTCTGGTCGTTTAATTTTTTTTTTTTTTTGGTCTGGTCGTTTTTTTTTTTTTTTTTTTGCTCTGATCGTGTGTTTGTTGTTTTTTTTTTTTGTTTTTGTTCTAGTCGTGTTTTTTTGCTCTGGTCGTGTTATATTGTTTTTCTCATCGTATTTATTTTATTTTGCTCGTCTATTTTTTACTTTTGAGTCGTTTTTTTTTTTGCTTTGGTCGTATTTTATTTTTATTGTTGACGTGTATTTTATTTTGCTCCCAATGGTGTTTTATTTTATTTTTGTTTTTGTTTTTTGCTCTGGTCGTATTTTTTTTATATTTTTTTTTTTTTGCTCTGTAGTCGTTTTTTGTCCAGTCGTGATATTTTTTTTGTTTAGTTTTTACTCTGGTCGTTTTTTTTTTTACTCAAGTCGTTTTATTGCTTTGTCGTGTTTTGCTCTGGTCGTTTCTTTTTTGCTCTGGTCGTGTTTTCTGTTTTTTTTGCTCCTGGTCGTGTTTTTTTGTTTTGTTTTCTACAGAAAATGTCGTGTTTTTTTTTACTTTGGCCATGTTTTATTTTTTTTGTTTTGTTTTTGCTCTTTTACTCTGGTTTATTTTTATTTATTTGCTCTGAACTCATTTTTTTTGTGGTTATTGTTTTTTATTTGCTCGGGTCGTGTTTTTTTTATTTTATTTTATTTTTTGCTGTTTTTTTTCTTTTTTTTGTTCGTCTTTTTTTTTTTGCTCTTTATCTTTTCTCTCTGATACAGTCATTTTGTTTTTTTGCTCTCATTCGTGTATTTTTTTTTTTTTTACTAAATGGTCATTTTATGCTCTTACATTTTCACTCTGGGTGATGCTTTTTTTGCTCTGGTCGTATTTTTTTTGCTATTTTTTTGCTCTGGTCTTGTTTTTTTTTTACTCTGGTCGTTTTTTTTTTGGCTCTGGTCGTGTTTTGTTTTTTATTAGTTTTTATCTTGTCGTTTTTTGTTTGTTTTTTTTACTCTGGTCGTGTTTTATTTTATTTATCATTTTTGTTTTTCTCTGGTCGTATTTATTTTTTTTGCTCTGAATAAATCGTGTTTTTATTTATTGTTTTATTTTTGCTCATGGTCGTCTTTATCTAGTTATTATTACTCTGGTCGTGTTTTTTTTTTTTTACTCTAGTCATTTTTTTTAGCTCTGAATAAATATTTTTTTTATAGTCGTTTTTTTTTTACTCTGAATAATATTTTTTTGTTATTTTTATATAGTCAAGTTGTTTTGTATTTTTTGTTTATCTTTTTTTAAATTTTTACTCTGAGTCGAGTTTAATTTTATATTTATATATATATATATATATATATATATATATATATATATATATATATATATATATATATATATATATATATATATATATATATATATATATATATATATATATATATATATATATATATATATTTTTCTTTGTCTCAGTGCTAGTATATATCTATTTGTCTCTTTTTCTAATGTTTGATACCTTTGTCTTTCAATTTCGGCTTTTTGTTTCTTGATGCTGAGATGATTTTATTTGAGATATGTGCTTTTCTATTTGGGGGCTCTTCTTTTACACCATGCCGGGAAGGGCACGCTGGAAACTCCTGCATAGAGGCCGACACATGAAGGCCCCGCTCATGCTGTTGAAGGATCGTCAAGAGAAAGAGCATTGAAGCGCCTTTTCCTGAAGGACCGCCACCCTCACGCTCTCCGCTTCCCGCTGCTCCCGGTACCACGAGGAGCGATCAGGGATGCCGCTCGCCCCCTGGCTGAGCAGGCGACCCCAGGCTCTTGGTTCCGGTGATTAAAATGAGCCATGGTGAATCCCCTCTCTCTGGTATTTTGCAGGGCTCGATTCAACCACATCACCTCCAGTTCAGGTAAGCCGTTTGGGGACCTTGGGTTGACATTGCACCCCAGAGTCACAGAGCTGGTTGACCGCGCGGCCAGTGACGACACACCAGAATGATGGTGATGCTGCCGTACAAGGTAACAGAACATTTTCTCTCTCTCTCAATCAATATTGCTGCTTTCTCATTACCACCCACTCACTTGCTTCTTCAACATGTTCCTCGGATAATTGTGAACAGGAAGGACTCAAGACGCTGCTGCTGCCCCCTATGTCCCACCCCATTCCCATCCTCCTCCTCGTCTTGGTGTTAGAGGAGTTTGGAGGAGAAGGATAGTGCGTCAGGTTGAAGGATAAATGGAGGGACTAGAGGCAGTGAAGGGTTATGGGTGGAGTCAGGTGAGGATGTGGATATGAAAGGGGATGGAGAATACAGGACGAGGGAAAGGAGGAGGAGGAGGAAGAGGAGAAAACCAGAGAAGCTTTCAGTGTGGGATCTCAGCAGAGGATCAACTGGAGGAAAGAGTTGAGGATTGTCTTAAAGGAGCAGAGGGAAGGATGACGTGCCAGGACACTAAGGGAATAGGAAGGATGGGGAGAAGGGAGGAGGAGGAAGGAGAAAGAGGAGGAGGAAGAAGAGGAGGAGGAGGGAGGCAAGGTATAGAGTTTGCAATTGCAGAAGACTTAATGGTGAGAAGGGTTGTGGTGAGACAAATTAGTAGGTGGTGTTAAGGGAAGAAGAGAGAGAGAGGAGGGAGGAGAGCAGGTAGCAAGGATTTACCCATAGTGGAGTGTGTTCACTTACATGGGCGAGGAAGGTTGCGGGTGGACAAATTGGGTGAGTGTGGAGTGAAGAGAGAGAGGAGAGAGAGAGAGAGAGAGAGAGAGAGAGACTCAGACCTTTCAATAGCTCTTACTCTCTCTGTGTGTGTGTGTGTGTGTCTGTGTGTCTGTGTGTGTGTTAATTATTATAGATTTTTCTAAACATTCACACACCTACCTACCTGAGACGGATTTAGAGTTGTGGGGCCCTAAGGCATGTTGTGGGGCCCAGTTTTCAGTCTGTTAAATGGATTGGGGTGGGCAGTGAGCAAAATTTAAGCAAATTTGGCTCAGATTGAGAGGGGCTAGGGGGTGATTGTATTGGAATATTGTGAAAATAATATAGTGATACGTTGTGTTGCCATATAATTCATAGCGCACCACAGAGCCAGTAGAATAAATTAATTAACCCTAAAACTAGAGGCTACTGTCACAAGTGATCATGTCACCCTACCCACCCAGTACAAATGACTAAGATCGAGAAAACATAAGTTTTGTGTTTTTTCGTTTGTGAGGATTTCACAGGCAAGGAGAAGTGGATTTGATGTCTTTGTGTCCTGAATGGTGTCATGTGGGTGTGCTTCATTTTGTCTGGAATTAAGCAATATGCATAAAATTAACTGCATTTGCACCCCATGCCTCCATAACGCATCTCTGGCTACCAGCATTGTGGTAAAAATGGATAAATTCAACCAAGAATTATCTAAAGATATATCTAGTGTTAGGGATCGATGAGGTTGAAACAAGGGCTGAGACGGTGCAGGAGGAGCTGGGATCAGTTGCTGACGCGGTTCGTGCAGACAAGGCAAATCAGGGGCTGAGGTGGCGAAGAGACAGGAAGTCAGGAAGAATCTCTTGTTGTGGAAGCTTCTAACCAGGAAAAGAAGGCAACAGACACGAAGGATGAAGTCTCCCAGTCATTGAATGGCATTCACATAACTGATTCAAGATTCACAAATGGAGGTAATATTGTCATGAACTCTGACAATGAGAACACAAGGGATGTGAGGAAGGCTGTTCAACAATTGTGTCTTAGAACCAAGAGTGTTGGAAAGACCTTCCAGAGATAATGACATGATATGTTGAAAATGAGGAGTCCAAGGAAAAACAGGGAGGCTATCTTAGACTGTAAAAATAATGAGTTCTTACACACAATTGAGGGTGTTGAGAATAGATTCAAACTGGTTTTAGTAAGCCTGCAGCTGGCGGCACAATGCACTACATTCTGAGGTGATCCAACTGTGAGAGAGCTGACTCACATGAATCATGACAAGTTGAAATTAGAATGGAGAATATAAACAGGAGAGACAGATTCCGTGCAATTAGATGCAATCATTGTCAGAGATACATTTTGAGGTCAAATGTACTGTTAAGAGCAATGGAAAGGCCCAAAAATGTTTCAAATGCACTGACGATCACAAATCGAAGGATTGCGTTGAAGGGATTGTGAGGTACAGAAGCCTGAAAGCAACCACTCAGTGAATGACCAGTGTTGTGTAGTACTAAACCGAAATTGGGAGAATTCAATAACATTACCGATCATGGCTATTAGTTAGTGTTTGTACTCAAAGACAAATTGTGTGTTAAATGATCAGTGTGTTGGAAATAATTTAGTGTGAACCCAAACACGGCCAAGTGGACTTTGATGATGCCAAGTTTTATCAAAGGACATCAGTAGGCTATTCATGAAAGCAATCACGACTCACTAACTCACTACGACGTTGTGAATAAGTGCATCGATTGTTATCGAAGGCTAACATCGTCAATTTTGGCAGCCCTCATGGCAGATCTGGCACCAACAGCGAGCAGAGGGCCTGAAACCATCAACAGTAAACAGTAAACAGTGGGAAGAGAGAGAGAGAGAGAGAGATTGAAATAAGGGAGAAAAGATATAAAAAAACATCGAATAAGTAAAAATGAGAAAAATAGAATGAATATGAAAGGATGAAAGAAGAAGAGGTTTCTAAGGAAAATAAAGGAGAAAGATACAAATTAAGAAAGGAGAGTGGAAGGAAGGAAGGAAGGAAGGAGAATAAGGATAGTTAATGGGATAACATGGATTGAAGGAAGGATATTTAGAAAAGAAGACATGGGGAATATGAATAACGTTCTGCAGGAATGATTATTTGCAAAAAGAGAGGAGAACAAAATACAGGTCAGTTTAGACTGATTGGATGAGCTTGGGTCTATGACAGGAAGAACTAAAACAGATGAATATCTGTGAGAGTAAAGACAGCAAGGCGAGGAAAACAGGGATTTGTATATCATGAGGTAGGAACAGCCAAGATGGCGGAGGTAGTGGGTGCAAGTGTTCAGAAAGCGAGGACTTGGGCATTTAGTATCGCCCTGATGTATTAAAATAATATATATATATATATATATATATATATATATATATATATATATATATATATATATATATATATATATATATATATATATATATATATATATATATATATATATATATATATATATATATATATATATATATATATATAGTGGTTCACAAGTACAACGCCAGGTCAATTGAATTTCTTGATTGAAAAGAAAGGGCAGTATATTACAAATGTTATTTACTGCTAATTTAATAAGCATTGAATTTACAAGACTGTCACTATTTGCTTGTTAACCATTCTCGCACTTCATGAATACCATTTTATTTCAAGAAAAATCCTACCTTTTTGTTTCGTCAAACCGCTGGGTAGAGAGGGTCGAGCGTTGCATTCAACTTTATTAAGTCGATCCAACCTGAGAACAATCACCTAATTACCCCAAACATCACAAAACTCTACACCACATGTCTTACAAATCTCATTGTATCCAAGCTCATATACTCCTAAATATTCTGTCATCAACTAGTAAGTTTACATAAATTACCTAACCTAAAACAAGCACATTTACTTACAATATTGACCAACCAGCGGTAAATAGCCCACAGCCCTGGGCACATCATGAAGGTATGGCAGTCAGCTTCCCCGTAAACCACAACGCCTGGCCCAAAGTGTTAGCACAAACACAGACGCAGCAGATCACCCACAGCAAGGAACAACAGGGAACCGGCAGGGCCAGGTCACACGGCTACTACATCACGCCCACATCCTAGCGGGAGCAGCCACCACAGACAACTGTCCTACGTGGCGGCTGCTGGCACCGAAGGTGGAAAACACACAAAACACGAGGTGCGCAACGTAAACAGTAATATTCATAAAAAAAAGTAACTAGCAATGATGCACACTTCACCAATTTCGTGATACTTCCACGAAACACTCCCCCCACAGCAAATCAGCTACTGTTCTTCAACTGGTAGAATGACCACGATGTTATGTACAGATCTTACAATATGTGTATCCCTTTGACCATGATATTTCATACCGGTTTGTCCTGATTTAAATCTTAACGTAACATTTCGCACTTTATCATCGGACCCTGGGTTAGCTCTAAGAGCCTGTGCTAGTTTCCAATGACCCCTGACAACATTACTATCCTTAACCAACACTATCTCCAATCTTGACATTTCTCTTTTCGACATGCCACTTGTTCCTGACTATGAGAGTTGGAAAATAGTCGCGCATCCACCTCTTCCAGAAGGAATTTATTACATCATTAGCATACTTAAAATTCTTCAAAATGTTGTCCTTCACATCATACAGTCCTGACGGGGTCTCATTATTTTTATGTCCAAGCAAAAGGTCATTTGGTGAAAGATAGGAACCCAAGTCTATATTATAGCCAGGCTTTACACCAATGGGCCTTTGATTCAAGAGATTTCCTATTTCAAAAAATACTGTCTGCAACTCTCCAAACTGTAAAACTTTATCACCTATTGAAATAGTAATAGCTTTCTTAACCGAACGGATGAGGGACTCAGAGCATGCGTTCTGCCAGGGAGCATCAGCGGTTTTGGTAAATCTCCAAGTCATGCCCTCTCTTCTACCACAATTGGTCACTGTGGGAGAATTTACATTGTTAATCATCTCTGTTAGCTCTTTATTTGCTTTCTGGCTGAGATCCACGATCAGAGTAGACGGTCTTTGGGAGCCCTCTTAAACTCGTGAATCTTCTGAAAACTCTAAGAAAGCTATTTGCGTCATATCCTTCTGCAATATCCAGATAGACAGCTCTACATAACATGCAAGTAAATATGATCCCAAACACTTTCATCGTGGTTCTTCTTTTTACAGAATCCTTTACTAGAAATGGCCCAAACAGATCCAGGGATGTGTGGTAGAAGGGGGGTGCAGGACTTAGCCTTTCCTCTGGGAGCGAAACCATGATCTGAGTTTCACAAACCTTGTTAATTCTCCGACACTCGACACAACTCGATTTTATACCTTTTATCATTCTTCTAGCACCTGGCACCCAATATTTGTCATGCAACTTTGCTAAGGTGGATTCAACTCCAGCATGATCTTTGTAATGCAGACTGGTTATCAACAGCTTAGTAAATGGATGACCAGGTAATGGTAGAATGAATTCATCTCTGTTCCAGTTCTCTTTTAGCCATTTGCTTATCCTGGAACCCACAAGGGCGATACCTTCGTTGTTCATAGTTGGGCCTAATCTGCGATATCTCACTTGCCAGTCTTTACCAATGCCCTTCTGTACTAATTTAATCCAATACACCTCAGCATCATGAATCTGCTTTGTTTCTGGTTCTTGACGCAGGCTCAAGATTGATCTAGAACTGGCTGCCCTTAAGACCCTAGCAGTAATATTAATCAGTTTATCATACTTGCTGAACCGAGTGATATCCACAACACAATCATTGCCTTCAATAACATAAATTTCTGATTGTATGACATACAAAACATCTGGTAATTTCACACTGCAACTCTGATTAATAGGCCACTGTTCTCTGGGAGTACAAAAAACTCAGGGCCGGTTTGCCAGCTTGACCCGTGATCTAACAGGCTAGGTTCACATCCTCTAGTACACCTATCTGCTGCATTTAAGCTAGAAGTCACCCAATGCCACTCATTTGGCGAGCTCTTTGATTGAATCTC